>NW_006787688.1:336042-439397 GCF_000442215.2 Lipotes vexillifer
TATATATATATATATATATATATATATATAGTGCTTTTAGTTGTGCCAGGCGCCATCCTTAGCTTTTTATGATCTGCTTATTTAATCCTATGAATTAGATCAAATTATTAACATTTTCATTTTATAAGTGGGAGGCTTGAGGATTCATCTCTGAAACTTCTTAGAATTTAAAAATCTTGTCCAAGATCACATAGCTAAGACATGACAGTCTCAGAATTTGAATCTTTGTCTGAGGCATATGCCCGCAGACTTTACCAGTGTTTAATTATAACAACTCCCCAAATCGAAAATTCCAAAAAGTTCATTTGCTATTTAGTTTTTTAGAGGTTGGGTACATTTTCACACTGAAACAATGTTATCAAGTTCCCTTAATCCATAGAGTAGGCTAAATAACATCATTTGGCCATATCACATTTTAAAACATTTTGTTTTAGGGACTAAAGCATTTATGGCCTTGTTTTTATGAGAAAATTCATTGTCTCTTGAGGAAGGGGAGTGGTGAAACTAGAAATGTTCTTCGGCTGAAGGGGTCTTGTGCTGGTCTCAGTCCGGTCACCACAACCCTAACCCACCCATCCCCCATCCCCAGGAACCTGGTTTGTGAAGGGGGCCCCATGCCCATCCCTGTGCTTCCTCCTAAAGGCCACTCACCACGAGTACCTTGGTCCTCATTCCCAGTCATCACAGATGAATCCCTACACCAGTGCACATTTCCTAGTTTAAGTATCTACTTGACTTCTTTAACTACAGGTAAACTGAGACAGGTAACTTGTCTCTTAGGTGGGTTAGCTCAGACCAACCTACAATGAACTTCCAACCTAACTGAGGGGCCTCCAATGGAATATCAGTCGATGACCCCAAGTTATGTCTTGCTTATAATTCTAAGGGTGGAACAACTCACCCTTCTAGAGTGATTTCTAAATGGACCAAATTCATTTTTGATCATCAGAGGGGAGGTCTGGATTCTAGGAGACGGTGTTCAGTGCACAGACTGCAGTTAATATGCTCCAATCATAGTTTATCCTTTCTGGGAGTTCTAAGAGCACATCAATTAGCTTTACGTGGGTTATTCTGGAATGTCCTTTGGAATTTCACAGCTTTACAGAGGTATCTTTAACAGGAGTATGTTCATTTGAATAGAACTCAGAGTACATGCAACCTGTTTCTTCCAGTTGTGTGGACTATTTTAACATGTTTAGTACATTTCACCTTTCTTGTACTATATATGGCATTTTCCATAAGCAATTTGACTGTCAGAAATCATTTCACGAGTAGCAGACATTGCTGTTACAGGAGAGAAGGTAGAAGGATGGAAAAGTTGGCATAAAGATAGTGTATTTTCTGCATGATCGGGAGCTATCGTGTGGCTTCATATTCTTAAGACTATTTTTCTCCTGTTCCTCAAAAAAAAAGTGTTAATCCTTCACCTTAATTATCCCATTGTTGATTTATTTATAGGTTGTCAAATGAATTCATAAACCAACGTGCAGTGCAGTGATTTAAGTGAACACTGTCATACATTTTCATTCCTCTGTGTTTTGGGGTGTATTGGGAAGTTGGTTTTGTAAACTGATTGTATATCTCTTGCATAATCAGAATTCTGTAACTGAAATAACTATACTTTAGGGTAAAAGATTTTCTCTGCTGCTGCTAAGGCACCTCCTGGGTGCATAGAACTATGAATCAGGCTTACAAATAGAGTCTTCTCAGCCCTCTGATGATCAATATAATTCAACCCCATCAATGTTGATGGAGAAAGACCCTACTACGTACAAGCCATTCTGCAAGAGGTTCAATAAATATTTGTAAAGGAGCAAATAACTGCAGTGCAATAGAATAACCGAACATGCTACACAGCACACATGACAATAAGTTTGAAGGGTAGAAATTGGAAACCACTGAGCTTTTCAGCTGATCACAATCAAATCAGAACACGTCAAAACAGCTGGTGTTCTGTGACTCAGAATCAATCAACCGGTTTTGAAGCACCTCATACCTCTTTATTTCTCTTTACAGTTTCACAGAAGAGATTTCAGCCCGCATATGTCCTTTCCATTTGGTTAAATCCCTGCTTTGAGCTGCTTGGCTTTCATATTCTAATACCAGTGAATGAAACTGACTATAATAGGAAAGAAAAATAACCGCCAGCATTAAAATGACTTTTTAACTGATGTGTTGCTCCATTTGTATTAAATCATATGCTCAAAATTAGGATGCACTAGAAGAGCCACGAAATTTTAAGGTTATATTATGGAATCAGGATAATTCTGCATCAGCAGTATTTATGTCATTTATGAATATGGCAACAGTTTGTGCAATTTTATATCTATGTTTATGATTCATATTTTAATGCTGATACAAATAATGATATATTGGGAAGATCAAGAGTAAGTTAGTAAATGAAAGGAAATTAAACGTTACTGTGTGTTTCGGTTTCTGACACCAGCCCTTCTCTTTGTTCTGATAGGTACCTATTACACCATTCTTTGGCGAAGGTTATTCAGCAGTTGTGACCTCTCCCAACCGGACACTCTACGAATTATTATCTCTGGACTCCCAGCTGACACCCTGCCGGAGGCAAGAGCTACTAAGCCAACTGGAACTGTGCCTTTTCTCTTGTCAAGGTTTTTTTCTTACACAGGAAAAAGAAAGAAAAAAAAAGATGAAGTTGGGCAAAGTGGAGTTCTGCCATTTTCTGCAGCTAATAGCTCTTTTCCTGTGTTTTTCTGGGATGAGTCAAGCAGAACTCTCAAGGTCCAGATCAAAGCCCTATTTCCAATCAGGGAGGTCCCGGACCAAGCGCAGCTGGGTGTGGAATCAGTTCTTTGTGCTGGAGGAGTACATGGGTTCAGACCCCCTCTATGTAGGAAAGGTAGGGCGTTTGGCCTTTCGAAGTCACAAATGATTGTTGTGAATGTCTGTGGTTGAATGGAGAACTGCTAATGTTTGCTTTGGGGATGGAAAACACGAACGATTGCGAGGGTTATGGCCTTCGTTAGCCACACTGAAACTGTAACCCAGGTGTTATTCATCCCGTGTAGCCACAATTTAGGGAGTGATGCTTTATTCCTAGGAACAGGTGAGGATCCTGCAGATGCCTAGTTTACCGTGATTGTGGCATGTTAGTAAAGCTGTCATTTCCAAGATTAGAGCAAGAATATTCACTAATAAGTGAAGAGTAATGGGTTCTTACAGCCAGTTGCTTTTTGAGCTTCTTTCTGGGGGTTAGTAGTTGAATAATGCTCATACTAACTTTATGCTTACATATCCTTTTCTGATACTTGCAGTTAAAAATTGCGAAGTGTAATTATTGTGCCTATTGCTTCTAAATCACGAGCAGTTCAAACCTACATTTCTTAGTGGTAGTCTTGTGTTAATGGATTTTTAAAATTTGCTTTTCAAAATTACATTTTGGTTAAAAATGAACGTGAACAGAAGTCCATGAGAAGTGATATTAGACCAACAGTGGGCAGTTTGGGGTGTATTTATTTGGCGGCCAAGTGGTAGCCAGATGGAGATTTTTTTTTTTCACAGCTTCTTTCTGGTTGTGTATCTGGGTAGGGGCTTCCTTTTGAACTGAAGGGTGCTTTAGGAGGCGTGGCCTTTTCCCCGACCATCCTGGTACTGTGTTCCCACTTTCTAGTCTGTTGCAGGTTTGATTATTTTCATGTCTGTGAAGATTTCCTGAGCTTTTTCAACTTGGTGCTGTGCACTGGTGGAGGGTTTCTAAGTGGAGTGTGTTGGTGAGACATGTATACACATCTGCATTTATGCTTTTCACTGTCAGTTTTATGCATCTATGCCTGATAAAGTGAAGCACAGCAAACTGAGGAATTTTTCCCTGAGTATATTTTCAACTGTGAATGGTTGAGGAAGAATCTTTGCAGTTTATTCCATGGGTCATCGTTTCATTTGAATAGACCTTAGGTAAGGGTGAAAAAATCTATTTTTCTTGATAGGTATCTACATAAGTCAAGGTAATCTTTATTATATATATGCTTGTTTTCCTTTGAACGCCTCTATATTATACAAATACTGGTACTGTATTGTAAACAAAAGGATTTGAATACATTAAAGTTTTCTGGGGGTGTGGATTAGGAATTCTTTTAGCCTGGTCGTAGCATTTTTCTGCCCTAAGAAAGGTTGTACACAATTTTTTTTTGGTGCATGTATATATTTCTTTTCATAGCCATTCTACTGTTATCAGTAGCACCATCATTTATACTTTACGTGTATTAAATCTCTCCATCTCGTTTTCTTGTAAATCAAGTGAAAGCAGTAACCTTATGCACTGTTAGTGACTAAGAATCTAGCTCAGAATTTCATTCATTTTTAATGAAAATTTGAGAAATTCATCAAACTTTTTTCAGTGGACAGGTCTATAATAATTCAATTACTTCATAAGGATCTGTAGTTATTAGGTGAAATCACGCTTTTGCACAAGTGTCCAATTTTCTAAACACGACTAAAATACTCCCATTAATTTGGTTTTAAATGGAGTTGCTTGGGTGAGGTTGACATTTTGAAATCAGTGTAATTTAAAATTAAAAAAAGAACCCTTATTTTAAATTTTGTACCCTTCACCATAACAATTTAAAATGCTTATATCGAAATAATCCCTGTAAGTCAGTTTAAAGTTATGAATGCATGTCTCTAGGTTACTTAAATTCCAAATGCATGTGAAGGTACTGGGCTATGTGCTGTTGTTATTTTTCTAAGAGAAGTTGTGTGGTTCCTTGATAAGGTAGCACGTATTCTGTGCCTCCTTTTCAATTAATCAGAGACAATTGTTTAGCAGATTTTATGTGGCAGGAAACAAGTTTGTGCTTATCTCTTGAATGCTGTATATGAGGAGTTCAACACTGCCCTTCACAGTAAAATGTTCAGGATGGAAATAGGTTTTTTGTTTGTTTGTTTGTTTTTTTTCCGGTACGCGGCGCTCTCTCGCACTGCTGTGGCCTCTCCCGTTGCAGAGCACCGGCTCCGGACGCGCAGGCTCAGCGGCCATGGCTCACGGGCCCAGCCGCTCCGCGGCATGTGGGATCTTCCCGGACCGGGGCATGAACCCACGTCCCCTGCATCGGCAGGCGGACTCCCAACCACTGCGCCACCAGGGAAGCCCAGGATGGAAATAGGTTTTAAAAATCTCTGAATTGATTAAAGTACAGAAAAGGGGCAATAAAATAATTTGAGATGGAAAGAGAGTTTATAGAGGAGACAAATGAAAGGCTTTAAAAGGAGCAATTTACATTCGCTTGAGAAAAGGTGGCTGAGAGCGTGAATCCTTTAGGTTGTCTGAGATGATGAGTCTTTTTTAGGTTGGTGGTCTGAATAGGCAGAGTTATAGGAATAATCTTGACTTCAGTACACTTTTGATCACTTGGGTATGTACAATAGATATATCTTCCTTTTTTTACCTTGAGGGAGGTAATGGCTATGACCAGAAGTTTCTACAGGACTGAGAGAACAGAAGATTCTAGATGAAGAGTGGAAGAATGGATAAGCAGATAAGCAAGGGAAGAAAAGAAGGAACCTACTCATTACTTTTCACAGATGCATATTTAACCTATGCTGGTTAGATGAGTCTTCCTGACAAAACATAGCTATTTGGGTAATTTGGAAAATATAAATGATGACCTTGGTAAACTTGATGGCTTTATCTAATCACATAGTGGATACATACAGTGTGCGTCAAATTGACTTCAGTTTTATTGCTGACTCAGGCATTTCCTACTAGTTGTATGATTTTGGTTAAGTTGCCTAATATTACTAAACTGTAGCTTCCTCATCTTTAAAATGGGAATAATGACGTCCGTAGTTCGTTTTTTTACTGATAAATAATGAGATAAAAATATTTGGAACATACGTTAATCTAGACATCATGATATTTATTTCACTACCTTTTTTTTTTTTTTTTTTGCGGTACGCGGGCCTCTCACTGTTGTGGCCTCTCCCGTTGCGGAGCACTGGCCTCACCAGGGAAGCCCTCACTACCTTTTAATTATAAATTAACTGGGTTGTGAATAATCTATTGTGTTGTGTCCAGTGTTATATTTGTGATCCTTCAGATGAAAGTAGACATTATTTTAAACTTAATGCAGTTTATTAGAGGAGCAGTCTGTGTTGGATGTGAATGGAAATACAGCTTGTCTTTATATTTGTATAGGATAAGACTATGGCAAAAATATGGTTAGTGGGTAAATGATTCAGTCCTTAAACACAAGGAAATCATGTCTAAACGGGTTTTTTTTAGCCTTCAAATTTGGAGACCATATTAATGGCTGATGCCCAACAAGATCAGTTAAATTATTCTACACGTAAATAAAATTTGGTGTTTTAGGCATTGAGGATAGAGAGGTCCCAAAATGGCTTATGACCTTATTATTTTAGCCAATTTACTGAGTTTGTTTAACATGATAACTCAAGACCGAAGTAGAACAGTCTGTTGGAAAGGGCCAGGAGTGCTTCTAGAACCTTCACCAAGAGGCCTCCAGGGCACAGACCTCTGGTCTAGGTTAGGATCTGAGCTTTATCATTAGCATCCCATCGTTTTCTTGTGATACGAGTTGATAAACTGCTGAGTCTAAATGTGTGGACATAAGGAAGGTGTCATTAGTCATTACTCTGATGGAGCTCATTTTTTTGATTGAGGTGTAATTGACATATTATTTTCAGGTGTACAGCATAATGATTGGATATTTGTATAAATTGAGAAATGACCACGATGTCTTAATTTACATCTGTCACTACATAGTTACAAAGTTTTTTCTTGTGTTGAGAACTTTTAAGATCCACTCTCCTAGCAACTTTCTCAAATGTGCAGTATGATATATTTAACTAGAGTCACCGTGCTGTATGGAGCTCTGTTTTAAAGAATAGTAGTGCACCTTTCCTTAAAAGTATTTCTTAATTGCTGCCATACCTGTTTTCTTGTCCCTCTACAGGGGCAATGAAGTGGAGAGGCCATCCTTTTCTCCCTGTGACTTTATATCACCCTGACCTGGCTCTTGAAGTGCATAGGAAATAGCAGTTTCCAGCCATCTGATTGCATCACACTGTACTTTTGTAGTCCAGTCTTTTCCTCACCTTGGCATTTCTCACTTAATGTCCCCTAACCGTCTGACAAAAAATTTTGTCTACAAAACCACCCAGCCTCAATTCCAGGTATTAAGTGTTTTTCATTTCTGCTCCGTGTAATGGGCTGCCAGCCGTTTGCTGTGCTCCAGGCTATCACTTGCACTGAAATGTGTGTTTCCTTCCTCTTCCACAGTCTGCTTCTCTAGCTGTTAACATCACTCTTGCCTTTCCTGCTACTCCCCTTTCTTCCCTCCTCATTCAGGGAGAATTTATGCCTATTGCCCTAGTCGAAATCAAAGACAGAGGAGTGCAGTATAGGATTCACTCTGTTCTCAATTTCACCTGGCTTGAAAGTGTTGGTGAGCATCTTTGATGCATTTAATTACACCTCAGCCATATCTCTCACCGAGAGATTCTCTGTCTCCTGATCACCAAAGCTCTGTTCAGTGTTCCAGAAAAGAAATTTTCATCTTGAAAAGAGGTTGCATTAAAAGAATTGGGTTATAAATGAGATTCCTTAGCGGGGCTAATTCATATTAGATACACAAAAAGAAAATAATCCCAAATATTAAGTACTTAGGGAAGAGCATTTATATCATGGTAAAATTTACATTTTATAGATTTCAGGGGGAAAAAAACAGCAAAAGCATCCTCTTAAATATGTAGATTACCTGAAATTGGTTCCAGTCTTAGAGGAAAGCAAATAGTTTGTTTTCCTTGTGTATGCATAGGAAACCCATTTTCATAACATTTTTATAACCAGAGTGAATTGTGAAGACCCTTGTTTTTATCTTCTTGTTACTTTGCTGGTAGAAGTGTGGAACTCCTGGTGGCTTCAAAAGGAATTTGGACATGGATAAGCTCTGTGGGATGCAAATAAGTTCAGACTCTTAGAAATATTTTTTTGGCAGCTAATTTTAGCTCTTATAAAACTCCAGTATAACTATCAAGTGGTAAATGCATTTTCTCCACATAAAATCAAGAACCCCAAGTCTTTGTATGTTCTTTCAAAACCATAATGAAAATAAAATATATCAGGCTTTGCCACTAAAATGCAGACACCTACCATTAATTCAGTTTAATATAGCTTATTTTCTCTTCAAAGTTATCTTAGGTTAGAAATGAAGGTTGTAGTTAGCTACCAAGTACTTTACATGTGCTACTACACAACTAAAAGTTGGAGGATAGGGACTTACAGTTATAAACCTAATTATAGTCAAACTAGATAGCCTAGATTGGCTCTATTTTCTGATTGTTTGTGTTGACCAAAATCGTTTAAAAATGCTGTCTTCTTTAATGTGTGTGTTTATACACACTTGTTACCCATTTGGTGATGATAGAAGCAAAAATCATAAAAGAAAAATTAAATTCAGTCTATACCCGTTGTGTTTTTACATTGTATTTATGTTGAGTTTTTAAGTGCAAAGACAAGATACCAACTAAAAGGATGATATGAGGCCTTTCTATAGTAAGTGCACTATAATTTTTTGGTCAGCTTTCTATGCTGTGCTCATTGATATGGAGTCACAGAATCTGCAGCGGTGTCTGTAAGTCACCAAGATAAATGACAGAATTAGATGAGCAGGACAGTCACTGAGCCTTTGCTGGTTCAAGCGTACATAGTTGAGTACTAGAGTGGGAGAAATTTCATCCTAATCATTTTGTCTGATTTACATTGATTATCTGTCATAATGATTGTGATCACTGGAGAGAAACAGTAGTTTGTATAAATACGCTTAAACTCTTTTGCATGCCGTGCAGCCTGTCCTGTGTTTTCTTTCTTCCCCTTCCTTCTCTTCTTCAAATCCTTATTAAACACCTGCTGTGTTAGGGACTGTGCTAGATAAAAGAGTTTAAAAAAAATAAACTCTCCTCTTTCATAACATTCAGTCTGGTTGATAAGCCAAGCAGGTAACCAGATGGCAATGGAGAACAGTCAGTCCTGCCGCTGATCTACGGCTGTGGAGGTGGGTAAACCAGAGGCACTAATTCATGGGTCTGTGAACAAACGCTTGCATGAGGATACCTGGAAAACCTCTGTGATTTCATGATCCTTTTATTCAGTCTCCATATCAGAGACAAAAAAAAAAAAAAAAAAAAAAAAGGGGGGATAAGAAAAAAAAAAAAAAAAAAAGTGGGGGGATTATCTTCTTAGAAACTAGGGACTTCTCTGGCGGTCCAGTGTTTTAAGACTCCACCCTTACACTGCAGGGGGAACTGGGATCCCGCATGCCGTGCAGCGTGGCTAAAAAAACAAACAAAAAACCCCCCAAAACCCCAGTAGGACAGAGTCTTCTAAAACTATATTGGGTGCTTTATATAGTGGAAAGCTTTATATAGTGGAAAGCTCAGTAAGCAGAAACCCTGGGTTATACTGGCAAGTTCCTCATTATTTTGAGCAATGCTCTAAAATGCAATAAATTACAATCTTCTCACCTGTAAAATAGAGATCACATAGGTAAAATTTTAAAACTATTTTGAAATCATTTCAGACTTACATATAGGTTGCGACATATCATGCCAGGACCCGGTTTCTCCGAATGCTAGTATCGTACATGACTGTACCTATTGTTTAAACTAGGAAATTAACATTGGTATAGTACTCTTTACTCATCAAGGGGTTGTACTCAGAATTTTCCAGTTGTTACAGGAAAGTGGCTTTTCTGGCAGAAGCCAATCCAGTATGATGTCTTGCATTTGTCTTGTCTCCTCAAGTCATCTCTTGTCCTTCTTGACTAGTAATTTGGTGGAGTCTGTCACACTCTGGGTTAATTTCATGCTTCTTTCTATTGTAGACGTGTCAGGTGATGTGTCAGTAGTTTGGGCAAGAATTCCACAGAAGTGGTGGTGCACCTTCCTCACTGCATCTTGTCAGGAGGCACAGGATGTTGCTAGGACTCATTCATACTGATGTTGACTTTGATCACTTGGTCAAGGGGGTATCTACCACGTTCTTCTGCTGAAAAAACATCTGAAAGTGTCGAAATCCTGAAGGGAGGTATAAAATTATCTAAGCTGTCGTTATAGATTCGAATAAATATTACCGCTGGTTTGAGGGATGTGTATTGAATGATTCATTAAGGTCCACTGTCCATTTTTAGGATGAGGTTGTGGGTTTGTCTGAAACGTGGATGGAATTTAAATCTAAAATGCTGTCAGGTAATATCCTTACTTTTATGTAGTAATTGATCTTGTTTCTCAAAAGCACATCAATTTAGGATGTCTCAGAGAAATTGATTTTTTTTCCTTCTGAACCATGCAAGACAACTCTCTGTAGTCTAGGATTCCAAGAAGATGTCTACTGATCTATATTTAAATAAGCGCTTTCTCCCATTGCTTACAAAATATAAAGAACTGTGTTTTTTGTTTTTGTTTTTTGTTTTTTTCTTTTGCAGTACGTGGGCCTCTCACTGTTGTGGCCTCTCCCATTGCGGAGCACAGGCTCCGGACGCACAGGCTCAGCGGCCATGGCTCACGGGCCCAGCCGCTCCGCGGCATGTGGGATCCTCCCGGACCGGGGCACGAACCCGTGTCCCCTGCATCGGCAGGTGGACTCTCAACCACTGCGCCACCAGGGAAGCCCTAAAGAACTGTTTTATACTGTACAGTGTGCCACAGATATTTAACCCTCATGATTATAAATAAAACATTGCTTTGGAAAATAATAGGTACAGTCGGCTAAGGTGAAAGAAGTATAGCTCAAGAGAATGCAGTCGAATGTCTTACATTTTAATATATTCATAAGAGAGCTGAAGTCTAAATAATGAATAGTATTCTATTTAATGTTTGAAAGGTTTAGTAATGAGAATTTCTCTTAATGATTCTTGGTAGAGCCTATAACATTTCTGATTCACAGTCATTACTGATTAATCTTCAGAAAAGCCTTGTGATTTAGGAAGGAGGAGTTCTTATATTGGAGATGAGGTAAAAGATACATTTGGAAGTAAAATAAGGAGAGGAGGGGGACAGTCATTAGAGATATAATTCAGAAGAGTTAGAAGGCAAATCCGGAAACTAAATTTCTGGAAAAATGTTAATAAGGTGTTTTACGTCTATAAAAATAATTTTTTCTTCATAGTGTCAGATTTAGTTGCATTATTATCAAGGCCTCTGAACATATGTTTTTGAAACCTTTACCTTTAAAATGGCATATGTTCAAGAGAGGATAGATACATTTACAAGGGCTCTCAAATTATTACATACTACTTTCTAAAATTTAATAAATCTGGAAACTGAACATAGTTAGAATAATAGGGCATGATGATAATGGAGAGATTAAAATGGTATTTAAGCCAGGACACAGAAATATTCAAAATGAACCCTAGAACAGAAATTTCCAGAATAGGGTATGGAAAAATAACAAACTGTTGAGAGTCTAGAGAGAAAATATTTAGGACTTCAATTAAAAATAATCTCATCTTTAAAAAATTCTAGTTTTTGGTATATGAAATATATAATACACTTAAGGAGTTTTCACTGATAAAAGTACACCTTCAAACAAGTGGGAAGACCATTAGCCCATCCCTGAAGGGGTTAAAGAGATTAGGAGCATTGGTAGCTGGTTGGCCCTACACTGCAGTGTAGTACTCTAGTGAGCTGGTGTGGAAAGATGGAGCAAGATAGGCTCAAGCCTCAGCTTAGCTTACTTTTGTACCTCATGGCTTAACATTTCAATATAAGAGAAGGTCTGAACACATTCCAGTAAATAATAGCTAGAGAAAAGGAAATGGTCAGGAAAATACTCATGTTGGCCTCAGCCAGCCTTAGGTCTTCTCAGAACAAAAGCCTGAGGGTTATTGTCTCTCCTGTCACCACACCAACAAATAACAGAGTGCCCAAATGATCTGCGGTGGGGAAAAAACCAAGATAGTATGAGGGAGGCCATCTACATTTCTAGTTAAGCTAGAATCCTTGTCTTCTGTAAGATAAATGCAGAAGAGTAATTTCTCAAGATGGGGCTGTGTTACAGGAATGGTAATTACAAGAACCAAAATGATCAACATCATTCCAGCAAGTTTTGTGTGTAAACAGTGCACAATTATCTGATAAGAATGCTTCCCTTAGGGTATTTACTTGTCTTCTTAGTTAAAATGCTGACATGTTTTAAGGTATTTAACTGAAAACACACAATCAAGATTTGGACAACACATACATAATGTTCGACAGATGTGAGTTTGAAAGATTTGTGATGATCACTAGTGAAATTTGTCAAACCATACTTAAATTAGATTTTTCTGATTTGTGAGTCATTTACGGGTCCACACTGGAGCAGAATCTGTGTGGAGAGTGAGAGATTACACTTGGTTCTTTGAAATGAAGGAGTAAAAGTTGACATTTTCTTTTTCATAATGTATCTGAGAAACTCAGTTCTGTATTTCATACACTCTCTCCTTAACAGTTTGTATAATTTTCTCAGCTGAATCATAACAGCTGAATTTAGGTGGCTAACTCATTTTGCTTATTCAGGAGAAGCAGATACTGGTGAGCTCTAGGCATTGGGATTCAACGTAATTCTATCTAAGAAAAGTGAAGCCATCAATAGTTAAAGATGATTACTGAAGAAACAGATGAGAAATAATCACATGACTGCAGCACATGGAGAGAGCTTATTTGTAATGCTAAAATCATACATGGACTATATAAAGAAACAGAACCATGTCTAAAACAAAAGTAACTTGAATTGTCGAGTAGATACTACAACCTTGGAAAAGTGCTTTTTACAAAGATTTGTGTCGAATGATGGGATAGTATCGCAAAGCTTGACACTGAAAGTAAAAATACAAGCCTTATTACAAAGGATAAGGTATCTTTTTGGTTAATCATTGTAACACCTGCAAATAGACTTCTGGCTATGGCATAACGCTGTGTTCAGTGAATTTGGGAGAGCAGTTGTGGAGTGTAATGATCTGAAACAAGGCTGGTTTTTCCCATTGATTTGATCATTTGTTGGAAATGTGAGTACAATTGATGATGGAAAATATATACAAAGAAGTGAAGAGTCAGGGTTAGGGTCAGAGGAGGAAGTGCATTATGTTTCAGATCCAATTAAGATTTCACAGTGGGATTCATGATGAGAAACGAAAGGGAACTAATAGTCACATGATTAATATCATGTTTTATATATATATATATTTTTTTTTTTTCAGTGTTACTCTCTTCACACTGTCTATGGCTTCTGACTTATGTCTAAGTTTGATTTTCCTGTAAACTCTGGACACACTCATCAAGTCTAGTTTTCCACAGCCCTCTAGTTTTAACTTTCTATCCAGAGCTGGAGAATGTGTAGGAGAAATGGAAGCTTTGTGGGGGGAGGAGTGTAAGCTACCTCAGAGGCTTCAACAGTCCTGCAGTAGCTCTCTTTATTATTTTTTCAAGCAATGACCTCTCTTGGAATTGAGCAAAAAAAAAAAAAAAAAGTATTTTGTGTATTTTGGGTCACGAGATACACAATATCACATATGATGCTGAAACTCGGCCTCTGTGCACCAGTGCCAGATAGAATCTTGGAGCCAGAGTTCTGTGTGATGTAGAAAAGAATAGCTTTATTGCTTTGCCAGGCAAAGGGGGACACAGTGGGCTAATGCCCTCAAAACTGTGTATCCCAATCTGGGGGTGGATTTGGTGAGGTGTTTTATGGCATTGGTTCAAGGGCGGGGTTGCTGATTAGGATCAGGGTGTGTGAAGGGCCTTCATTCCTTTAATCCGGCCTCAGGTGGTCTCCTGATGAGCTTCTGTGGTTCTCAAGGTTATCAAACTGACATCTCTGGAATGAAGAATGCTTCATCAAGTAGTTAACGTCTTGCATTTGTTGGGGGGGTTTATTTCCGCAGAAGAGCTCAAAGATATTGTTCTGTGTATCCCTTGAGGAGGAACCAGGACCCTGCCCCAAGGCTGCACTGTTGTTTCTTGACTGCTCCTCCCTTGTCTCTGCATCCCCTCCCTTCCCCGATTAGCAAATGTTTGAACCTGCCCTTTGGAGCTCAGGGAACGTCATGGAGGCTGAAGCCTATTCCCTACAAACAAGAAATTGGGGACACAGAAAGGCTTCTGTGCCCAGGAGCCCTACAGGGTCCTGCTCAGTTTCACATATAATGATTTTTTTTTTTTCAAATCACGTGTCCTTAATATTGAATTCGAAATGTTATAATATTGGGTTGGCCAAAAAGTTCATTTAGATTTTTCCCTAAGATCTTAAGGGAAACCTGAACGAACTTTTTGGCCAATCCAAAATCAAATATTTTCATCCAAAAGAAAAATAATATATTCTTATTTTAACTTTAATTCTTTTTCAGAGTAGATCTGCTTGGAACTCTAAAGCTCATTTGCTCTAGTCTCTTTCTAAATTCAGGAATTCTTTGTACAGTACCCCGATGGTTGATCAGGCAGCCTCAGGTCTGTTTTTTAGTCGGGACAGGAAGTGTGGTGGAAACACACAATTCATAGTCATGTGAGTTGGGCTTGCGTACTGGCCGTCACTTAACAATGGTGTGACTTCAAGCAGATACCTTCTTTTCTCATGTCATTCACTTATAAAATAGGAACAACAGTAACCTCACAAGGCTGCAGTGAGCATAAAGAGAAAGATAGGGTAAATATGAAAGCATAAAACAAAGTGTAAAAGGGAGGGAGTGTATTTCCAAAAGTGAGTCAGTTTGGTGAGGAACGGGGTCACGTCCACTCCCAAGCATCGTGCCTGGACCAAGCGTCGTGCCTGGTTGTTCAGGACGGATGGCTGTTGATTGCCTGGGAAGCACAAAATCATGGGACGCCATGAGTGGTGGTGTGAGATGATATTAAGCTTTGGGACAACTCTTGCTTTTAGGAACTTGAATTATATTTAGCTGTTAAAATATTTGAAAGCAGTTGCTTGGTAATCACCTCTCCCCATTTAAACTGAGTGCTTGAAAAGACTAAAGAACTCTTTAACTCAGGTATTTCATTTATGACATGGTTTCCAGAACTCTCCTCAGACTCAGCAGTGTTTCTCAAGGTCCTGAAATATGATGATCAGGATTAAACCTCGATAATTTATAACCAATCCAATCAGTTCAAAAGAGAAAAATCATGACTTTTGTTTCCCTTAATGTGAACTGTGCCATTAACACAAGACATGATTGCATTACCTATTATTGTTGTTATTAGCATTATTATTATCTCTCGAAGAAAACAATGTAGGAAGAAATTAGGGTTTGGACTAAATAGATATGATCATAAAATAACTAGTGAACATGCTAAGAGGAAGCTATAGTAAAATTGAATGTTAACTAGAAAAGCCAAAACCAATTTCTCCAAATATTTTTTTCCTCAGGAAAAAAATGGTAAATGAGGAGCTTAGTCTGTCTTCCTCAGCACATTCTGAAAGCTTCCTGCACACACTACTGGTATTTGCTTTCTCTTACTCGTTCCTTCAGGTGTCTCAGCATTCTGCTTTGGTTTTAAAAGTTAAAGTAGCCTTTTCCATAGATTTTTTGTTTGTTTTTAAATAGATTGCTTTATTTATTAATATGTCATTCTAAACACTGCATAAATACAGCCCATATAACTAGAGTACCAAACAGTGTTCCGGTAAGAAGTTCGAGAGTACATTTAGGGCAATTTTAAGAACTCTGAATACTTTGGCATAGACAGGTCTGCAGGCTGAGAGACAGCCTGTTGCATCAGTAACACATCGGACAGACTGTGGGCCCTGGATACAGCGTTTTCCACATGTTTCTGACTCTGATGCATCCAAGTGAGCATGATTTCCTCAGGGCTGTATTGGGAGTGTCTGAAGCTACTGCTGTTTCTCAGCCTATTTTGAGGCTACAGCCTAGTCCACTGGAAAGACATGGGGCCCAGGAGACAAGTTTGGATTTTGAATGATAGTTATCCCACCCTGATGACCTGGGATCACAGACTTTACCATCCCCAGAATTCCTATGATGGCCCTGGCACTGTTTTAAAGCCTGCCGTAAACCCAACTGAAGGAAATAAATGAAGAGAAAAGGGATGGGGGGAAGGAGATTGGTTATTTTGCGGCTTTCTGGAATGTTCAACACAAAAGAGAGCAGCATGATTTCAGTTGGTTGTCTGATAAGAAACGTGTAGAGGATAAAAGAAAATGGGGATTAAACCCCACAAATAAGGGCTTTAGAAAAATAAGAGGGAAGATTTTTGTTTTGTTTTCTCATAGGGAATTGGAAATTATGTGACAGTTTGCATTTTACATGATCACCCTTGGATATATTACCTAGTACAAATGGTAATGAATTGGTAGATTATGGCAGTGCATTGAGAGGGAGTTTAGCCTAGTTAGTTGTGAAATCCTAACTCAGATTCATAAAACAAGGAGATCCAAATGTGACCCTCACCATCACCACTTACTTGGAAATAACATCCCGCAGTATCTGCAGGGGGTTGGTTCCAAGACCCCCTCTCCCCCATCCCAAGGATACTCAAATCTGAGGATGCTCAAGTCCCTTATATAAAATGGCCTAGAACAGTTGGCCCTCCTTATCTGTGGGTTTCGAAGTGGGCTGAATCCCCAGGAATGCATAATCTGTGGATACGGAGGGTTAACTGTACTCAGCTTCTGTCGACTTAATCTCTGTAAAATGGGTTTAATAATAGGTCTTATGTAATACAGTTGTTAGAACTAAATAGCATAATATGTAAAGTATTTCATCTCTGATACATAGGAAACATTCATGAAGGGTTAGCTGTTATAGTGATACATATTTTTACTTTGCAGTCCGTCACTACTTTCTATAATTGACCTGAGTCAGGTGTTTTCTTTTTGAAGCATAGTTTCAAAACAACCTGTACTCTAAGGAGAAAACAAGGAGAAACCCAAGCAGCGTCCCTCACATTGGCACATTTCATGACCACAGACAAGTCCTTTAAATTTCCTTTCCTTGTGTGCTCATCTATTATGAAGGGACGGTGGTGCCGAATCTCCCATCGCCACAGAGTTGGACTCAGAACCTCCAGCAGACAATATCTGTTAAAATACTTTGAAATGTATAAAATACTAAACCTTAAATACCAGTTACTTTTGATGGGAAAAGCAGTTACTAGTTATGTTTATACAATATTAGGTTAGGAACAGAATTTACAACGCATATACTCTTTTTTGGTAATTACTGATGAGAAGTACACTTGGACAATCTCTTTCTCTTGGTCATTATTGATGAGTAATATTTGATACATACCCTAAAAACACTTTAAGGATTTGGCTGCTGTTTTAAATTTTACATATTCAGAATCAAATCAGATTTAAAATTCCATAGGACAGCTTTTCAAACCACAGATTTGAAGAAAGGGCAGGACACACACACACACAGGATTGTTTTATTCTCAAATACTTTCCAAATCTAGAAAGCGAATGACATCTTTGAGAGTTTCCCAGGAGGCAAGAGATTCCAGTGCCATTAGGATTCTGCTGAGGAAAAGTGATGCTTAATGGAGCTAGAGAAATGGGATTGCTTGTTAATCTCTCAGTTAATTTTCTTTCTTTCTTTCCCTTTTTTTTCTTTTTTAAAGATTATGCCTGAGGTCAAAACTTCCTTTAGTCTGAAGTTTGGCTCAAACCTCTTGCTAAGTTTTACCCATCCTATATGCCATAAAGTTCTGAATTCAGAAACTGAGTTTGATTAATTCAGTTTTGTTCCAAATATGGTAGCATTTAAACATCCGTTGAGAATTAATACTGTTTGCCTAACATTTTTGGAGTAGTGGAATTCTGACATTTTGAGGGAAGAAAGGGGATTGAACATCTTGATATAATTTAATATTTGCAGAAACAGGTATTTTTGGTATATGTGGGTCATTGGAGAGATAAATAAGGAGAAACCAAATATTTTGCAATTTTGATAGCCTTACTTACACACACAAGGAGGGACACAGAGGGTACATATTGGGAAATATTGCTAGTCTTCTAGGAATTGTCATCGCAGAGGAATTCGCTCAGGTAGGCAGGTGTTCTACAGTATAATTAAAGAAAAGCCAGAGGGAAAAAGAAGGCCGGAGATGATTTTTCCTTTTTTAAAAAATAAATAAAATGAAAGACAGGATGCTGAAATAAATCATCCAAAGGATGTATGGTACAAAGGGAGAGGGGCTTCCTAAAATGCAGTTCTACACTATAAAGCTGAAGAAATGCTTCTGTAGCTAAGTATTTCTTCACGTATAAAAATAATCAAGTCAGTTGACTGTATCCAAGTGAAAGCCACATGAGTTTAAGGGCAAATTCTATACATTTGAACATGAAAATCCTCAAGGTTTCCAGATAAAATGAAAGCTACACCCACCCAAAAGCTCATAGCAGGCTTATTATATGATCTCTACGGTAAGGCTTTGCCTTTAGGTGAAAAGAAGAACTCTTCAGCTTGGAGCAAATCTATCCATCTAAATAGAAGTATCCAGTTGAGTGGAGAAAATACATATTCTGGCTTCACAAACTCTTCACTACAGTTAGGTCCCATAACTTGGGGGTAATCTTTCTCCTTTATCCCCTACATTATGATGTGAGAATTCTAATAATTCATACCCTGCTCCCACAGACCACCAAAGTATAACTATTATTCAACTTAAAACACGTGTATAAAAATATGGTACATAAGTGTACCACATTCTTATATTAAAAAATAAGTGTACCTAAGAATATTATGAGTGCCCCTTTTGTTGGTTTTGTAACAATGTCTGCATAGAGAAACTAAATTCACTCAAATTTCTTTCTGCTTTGATCATCAGCCATTTAGTGTCATCAGCCATTTAGTGATTTTAATCTGTATTTTTCAGGGAGTCAATGACTTTTCGTTTGTCTTCATGCTGGCTGATCTACAACAAAATGCTAAGCTTACCTAAGTGTCTAGCATTATTATTTTTATCAAGAGCTGGTGCCATGTTGATTCAAAAGCTCATTACCCTGAACTCATACAGTATCACATGAACACGATGGGCTAAGTTACAAAACCCAAATGGGAAAAAACTGCATAGAGAAACTGGTGTATTCGTTTTCCCAGGGGTACATGCCATCCTTCATAGTTCTCTACCATCAGAACTTACACGAATGAGAATGAGTACCGCTTTAAGTTTTGTGCCCTATGCCCCTCACCCTTACGAAGGCTCTTGCTGTCAGGGAAACACAAGGTCAAGGTTAGCACTTGCCTAAAACTGAGAATGCATTCGTCTTTAGATTTTGCATCCTCAGTTGTCTTGCTTCTAGTCTTGGCCTTTCGGCAGAGAAGCCAATAAGAGGATTTTCCTCCCCAAATCTCTGACACTGATTCAGTTGTACTACTTGTGGTCTCCACTTGCGTCACATATGGGCCTCCCCAATACTTTTTGGAAGTCCGTGGAGCTATAAAATATAGATAAGTAACTGCCCAAGACGGAGATAGAATGGGAGGAATTGACAGTCTCTGTAGTGTTTTAGAGGAACATCTGCCAAACTCGAATTTAATTCTGTCTTATGGCTGTACTCAGAAAGATTTGATGGTGGTGCTTAGTGCCCTTTACTTAGATTGGCCCTGTTCAACCTTTCATTTTATATACATGTACTAAGTTTTATGTCAACCACAGTTAGTAGATGATAAGATGTAATTGAGAAGAGAAACTTCGATTTAAATAAGAAATCAGGTTAACAACACTTATATTTTTCTCTAAAATATCATGAATATAATCTGACCATGCATATAAATTTCATGCAAATATATGCAAATGTACATACGATAACTGTTTTTACCTTGAGCATTTTATATACTTGAATGTGGTTTTTGGTACAAATTCGGAGCTATTTCACTTATGAAAAAATCATTTTGTGTTTACAAGTCAACCTTTTAGGTATTTTAAAAGATGATGTTATCAGAAGGGAATACATAACAGCATATGTGCAATCCAAATCCTTTTCATTTTCACCTTTCCCTTTCCTTACCATTCCTCTGCCACATTTTAATATCTGTCTGCCACTTAAGAGGGAGAGGTACTGTCTTAAACAGGGCAAACGTCCTTGGTCTCTAAGTATCCTATTGGTTGATTTCTACTTGTAGGTAGAAATGAAATATAAGGATAACAAAAGTGTTAAAATGGAGCAAGATTTTCCTTTGGATGGGTGGTTATGTTTGTACAGTTGATTCTCACTATTTATGGTAATTATGTTCTATAAAGTTGCCGTGAACACTGAATGTTCATTAACATTGAACTCACAGCCAACAGCACTATAAGTCGTATCCTAACAGAGCTTAGCCAACACACATATTTTTCCCCCTAGGGCACATCACAACCTTCTTGTGCCTACGAACACTTCAGCACTACACTTGGGGACCACTTTAAATAGCAAAAACACCAATAAAAAGCACACAAATACACAAAAATTGGCACTAAATAGACTGCAAAATAAGCCCTTATTTACAATATGAGAGCTGAAACAGGAAAGCCAGAGTGTTTAACCTTGGTTAGGAATGGGCAAACCAGGAGACTCAAATTTTTTGCTGCTTTGCACATGTCCACAAATGACTACAAACAAATAAATGACAACGAGTAGGTGAATTCATGAATACAGAATCTAGGAATAACAAAGTTAAGCTGTACCTACTTTAGCAAAGAGGATATGTATGAGTTATATTTTGGACCATAATACATGGACACTCTAACATCCAATTATTAGGTAACTAATCCCCCTAAATAAATAAACCAGAGGAAAAGTAAATTGATGTCAATGAAGATAAATTAACAGTAAGATAATGACAAAGCAAGAACATCAATAGTTGAAAATTCTGAAAAGCTCAAAATGTAGGAGATAATACAGCATCCTTTCTGAAAGCAGAATTTTCAACTCATTGCATGTGCATATATGATATAGGAGGTTGGCAAAAACACTGCACTGTATCATGGCAACCAGATTTCTTGTAGAATGTTGAGTTAGAGTCTATAAATGATAATTGCATCCTAGCTTTAGCTTATGAATACCAAATTTAGTCAGGTACTAGCACTAACTCTAGCACTAACTAAGCCCTTTGTGGTGCAAAGGGTTTCTATGGAAAATGTAGTGGTACAGATGGAAATTCTAACCCATCTCTTCATGGCCCCTCAAGAGGACCTTGGTGGGTTGAAGCAAACATCTTGAGGATCGCTGACTTAGACTTTGCAAAGTGTTCACAATTGTGCAACGCCACATTTTATCAGGCTTTCTTGGTGGAAATTCTGAGCAGAGACAATTAGGGCGTAGTGATAACGGCTGAAACCGAAGATGGAGTAAGGCTCCAAGAGTAGAGTGGAGCTTATATCCTAGCGGGGAACCCTGGCAAGATCAAATGAATAAAAGTAGAGCATGACAGATGCTGACAAATCATCTAGAGAAAAATGCATAAGGGAATGGGTATAAAGAGTGTCCATAGCGAGGTTGTAATTTGTTTAAAGAATGGTCAGCTTCACTGAACATAGTATTTTTACAGAGCCCAAAGAGAGGTGCAGGATGAACCAAGTGGACACCTGGGGAAAGTAAATCCAAGCAGTAGAGGGTGGCTTGATCTGTCTGAGGAACTAGAAAGGGCTGCTGTGGCTGGTTTGGAGTGAGTAGCATATGAGTGCAGGGAGGAAGTGGGGGATCAGCCCACCTGGCCCCTGTGTAATTGCTTTTAGTAAAGTGTTCTTTGATATAATGACAATGCAGTTGAAGTATATTGAAAGAAAAAATGTCCTCAGAAACACATCCTCACGACTGTTGGAGAGAGAATGCCCATGACCTCTCCGGATGCTATGAGTTTAATTGATCGTCCAAAAAGAACAACATGGCAAAAAGTTCTGGTAGCATCTTTTGACTCCCTCTTATTACTGAACCTTTTTGTATTGCCACATTTATCATTCTAGTGTTGCCTTGCTTCATTTATTTAGTATCTTGTTGTACTTAGCATCCTTATAAGCCATCATAAGTCCCTTCTGGAGCAACCTATTCACTAGACAGACAGGCGGAGAAACAGATAATTAGGAAATTGAACTTGTGTTCTTTTATGATGTTTGCAGTAACTACAGTTCAATGAATGGCTTTTGGATTGATCCTCAGTTAACTAGAAGTTGGTTAATTTATTGCAGTGATCCACTTACAAAGCAATGCATTTAAACTATGATTTGACCAAATCCAATACGTTGCATCTAACAATTTTTATGATACTATTTATTAGAGAACCGTGACGTACACAAAACAAGCATATGTGCCATATTAATATGTCATGTAAAAATATACATATTTGTATTGGATAATTCTCAGACAAAAGGGACAAATATAACATATAGTTATCAATAGAGACAGCATGAAAACTGGATCATTTCCTTAAAAATATGCGGGCAGTGTGGTAGAGATTATATACTGTGTTCAGTGTAATTTAGTAAAAATATGTCTGGCTAAAGTGATAGCATGGAATTCATTACGTTATTGTTGAGGCAAATTCTGGTCATTTAAGAACTTCATTCTTAAACTCAATGCTTGTAGAAAATACATTAACAATATATTCTTAGCCATTGTTCCAAGACAGCTGTTCCCAATGTAGTGGATGTTATATAATATGTAGGAGAACATCTAAAATCCTTGGAAAGAAACTCAAGTAACAAGACTTAATGGAAAAATGTCTAATAGTGTTTAGGGAACCAAATATATATCATTTTCCTAGGGTCATTGGTTTTAGAGTTCATTGTATATATTATGAAGGGAGTATTTTACTTTGATTTTGATAGTCTAAGAAAAAGCATGAACATTGTGACTGTAAAGTGCTTTGATTTAGAAAGAGAGTTCTTTTCCACGCAAGGAAATAAAACAAAGATTACAAAATAATTAAACTTTTAAATAGAAGAAATAAAATGTTTGATCATAAAGAGCAAAAGAATTTTTTAAAGTAATGTAATAAGATACTGAACATTCACTTTTAAATGTGTTATAAATAACTGTAGGGTTCATTGCAGCTACATGATTCTCATGTATTGGCATGTAGAGTCTGGTTCCCTAGGCCCAGAGATATTATCTGACATGAAGTAAATGGTGGTAGTAAATCTGAGTTAATGCTTCCCATTAGCATGGTTATAACGTGAATTGGTAATGATGAAATTTTCACCATGGCATTTAACACAGATTCGGGCTTGTGTTTCTACAGTGAATGTACCTGACTGTATAATAGGGAGGGATGAGGAACTATTTTTCAAGCTCAACATTTTGATATGATATGTGATGTTTCAGGAGCACACCTAACATTGAAAAAGGTGATAACCAGAAAAAGGTACATGTTTTGTGGGTCCTAAAGCTTCACAAGAAAAAAAATGTAACAATTGCTTTTGGATGTTTTACAAAATTGTAATTACATTGCTAAGCCAACCATTTCCCCCCAGTCCCTTGGGTCTTAGAAATGGTCTAGGCAATTGTGGAGCCTAAAATCTTAAGGTGCATTAGCTTCAGAGTAAACCCACCTCTGCATAGCAAACCAGAAATCTTTACTGAAAAATGTTTAATTGAATATATTAACATAATGTCTCTGAAGGGATTGGGTTCTTGTTCAAAATCATGTTGTACAAGGATAGCTTTAAGCGTTGATAACTCTCTGGGTCAAATAATTTCCTTGGTTTCATGCCCATCAATGAAAACTCATTATTTCTGACAAAAGACTGTTACATTTTCAGTGTTTTTATCAAAACAAATTAAGGATAATTATCATTAGCAACATTTATTGACATATGCAGGTTGAAAGTCATGCATGAAACACTTTGGAAATTTTTACCAAAAAGTATGTATTTTTAATTTTAGTAGAAATTTGATATGTATGTATATGTATGCACGTTTATATGAATAGAAAGGGCTTTTCTTGCAAAACATTTCATTTAATTAATGTTTTAAATTCCTTGAATTACGCAGCATATATTTAGGTGCTCAGTGGTCTAAGGAAGATTACTGAAACTTTGATTTGAGGGAGGTGGTTATTCTGCATTGTTTTTGTTGCTGCTGGTGTTATCAAAAGTGGGGTCAGGCTGCTCACTGCTCAAAAGCCAATACTCGAGAGGCAAGGTTGGTGGAAAGGAAAGGTTGCTTTATTCCGGAGGCCAGACCGGAAGGGGAGAGTGTGGACTCGTGTCCAAAGGCTGACGCTCCTATGACAGTCAGTAGGCAAGAGCTTTTAAAGGGAGTTTCAGGGGTGTATAGGCGGAGGGAGGGAGCTACATGTAGAAATGGCACAGTCAGCTCTGACAGTCATCTGGAAATTGGTCATGCAGTGTTCTGATCAGGGTCATCTTGATTGTTTTGAGTATAGTTAATCTTTAGTTCCAGAGTGGATTTGTTTCCGTTTCTTTGAGGCCAGTTCTTGGAATTGTGGCTTATGTCATAGCTGCACTCTGGTCATCATGTAGTTAACTTCTTTCACCTGGTGGGAGTTTCAGTATGTACAAAATGACTCAAAGGATATGGCCTATGGATAGCCCTTGAGGAAGAAATAAAGGTCCTTGACTTTACTGAATAACTAAACTATCATTATTTTGTCCTGTTTAACTGCTCTGCTTTGCTTCTGCATTTTTCTCACTTTTCTGATTAAATTTATTCTTTGGCTAAAGTTTTTCTACAAACAAAATGCAGGTGGAGTACATGGTGGGGGAAGGACCATAGGGTCCTGCTCTGTTTCACTGGTAGAGGTCTTTTTGGTATAAGTTCAATGTAATTTAACAAAAATTTACTTAGTATTTGCCATTCATTCCACAAGATATGACAGAAACTTTCTTACAAGCATGAGGATGTAGAGTGGTTATCAAATACAAGTCACACATTTTCAAGAAATCTTAGTCTAAATTTCAGATTGGGACTAAGTGATAAGGGTATAGATAGAAGAAAAACAAAAGTAGAGCTGCTTTAATTTTGATTTCTACACTATAAAAGAGTGGATGGGCTGTCCAGATA
Organism: Lipotes vexillifer; assembly: GCF_000442215.2. NCBI lineage: Eukaryota > Metazoa > Chordata > Mammalia > Artiodactyla > Lipotidae > Lipotes > Lipotes vexillifer. The sequence continues at coordinate 361,025 of NW_006787688.1, forward strand.
CATAAAGGCAAGGACAGTAGTGTAAAAAGGCAGAGCTATAATTCCCTGCTTGTGGGATTGGCTCTTTTCTTGGGTGAACTCTTTAAGGGAGGATCTTTGTCTTTCATTTTTGCATTCTCAGCACTGAGCAGATGGTCTGATATAAGTATTTTTAAAATATATTCCACAGATGAATATAGCTAAGAAACTAGTTTCTGAGTAGACTGAGACTAATAGGACTCTTGCACTCCATAGATGTATGGGTGATGTATTTCCTGAATAAGTTGGTGAAACTCAAGGCAAAGGAAGTAACCAGTTAGTGTGAAGAATGGGGAAGCGTAAATGACCTTTACTCTTTGGTGGGATCGATCTTAGTGAAATGAAAGCACTGAAGTCTTGCCTTAAAATCTTAAGCAAGAAGAAAGGTAGATATTAGCTCTAAAGATTTTTGTTTTTTCAGTATTTTTCCTTACTCTGTCCTTCGTTTGAACACACACAAAACAAGTTTGTATAAATCAGGAATCGATCCAGATTCATCAAGTGAACAACGTATTCAAGTTAAACTATCTGGACTGTGGCTGGTTTGGTGCAGAGTTGGGTATAAAATGGGCACCTGAAATAATAGGTGGTTATTTCAGTGAACATTTATTAAGTACCACTAATGCACATGACTCTCACTCCTCAAAAACCTTCAAGCGCAGTGGAATTTTCATTACTTAGAGCTACTTCTGCTGGACTGTATACCAACTTCTACATTATTGGCTCAAATCATCAAAGAGGTTTAAATACCAAACAGGCTTTTTTAAAAAAATTTATTTGTTTTATTTATTTTTGGCTGTGTTGGGTGTTTGTTGCTGCACGTGGGCTTTCTCAAGCTGCGGCGAGCGGGGGCTATTCTTCGTTGCAGTGCACAGGCTTCTCATTGCAGTGGCTTCTCTTGTTGCGGAGCACGGGCTCTAGGCTCACGGGCTTGAGTAGTTGTGGCACACGGGCTTAGTTGCTCCACGGCATGTGGGATCTTCCCGGACCAGGGCTCGAACCCATGTGCCCTGCATTGGCAGGCGGGTTCTTAACCACTGCACCACCAGGGAAGCCCTACCAAGCAGTTTTAAAACAGGAAAGCACTTGGGGTCCTCATCACTAAGTTTAAGCTGGCTTTATCAAACTGCTCATCCTGAATAATGCACACACAAAATCTGAAATTAAAAAAGAGAAAGTGGTGGTGGGGTGGGGGAGAGAAGAGGCAAGGAAAGAGAAGGAGGGAGGGTAGGAGGAAGGGAAGCAAGAAGGAAGGAAGAAACTCTATTTGCCACGTTATGTGTAGAGTTCACTTTGGCAGCTGTAAGCCATGCTGGTATGAGCAGGTATATTTAGAGATAATCCGGTTCAGAGCTCATCGGGGCCATCTGCTGCTCTGCTCAGCTAGTACAAATGCTCGAGTTTCTAGTGGTTCACAGCTTCCTGAAAGTCACCACTTCACTGACCGGGCGGACCTTTCTCACGATGCCATTTGCTAGACAGCTGTGTAATCTAGAGAGTAACATAGTGCTCTTTCTGTGTGTCCTTAGGGAAGAAGGGGAAACAGAGTTATGCCGGCTTTTCGTAAGATGGAAACCATCCCCGGATGGTTAGTTCATGAGAGTCAAAGTTTTTAATAAGACTCTAGACAGATCCACCCTATCCAAGTTCAGATTTTCCATGTAGCTAAGAAAATGGGCCTGGTTGAAAACCAAATTTGGGGGTTAAGGAGCTCTAAAAGAAGAGAAATTCGTGGTTCTGTAATGGTCCTATGAGAAGTCATGCCATCATGAATATTTTTCAGGACATGCATTCATTTACTCTTTGAGTATTTATGAAGTACGTGGGCTGTACACCCATGGGGCTGTGTACGGAGGATATAAATATGCAGAAAACGATTCTTGCCCTTTCTGTAGGTCACAACACAGTGAGGAAACGTGAAGATAATCTTTAAGTGTTGTCTGATAGTGGGTTTTATAAATGTGCAGTAGACAAATAAGTACACTAAAAGAAGCCTGGGGAGATCAGACAAGTCTTTAAAGAGGAGGTAATATTTCAGCTGAGCCTTGAAGGATGAGAAAGCAGTCCCTAAATAAATGGGACAAGAGAAAAAGATTTCTTGGCCCAAAGGAGTAGCCAATACAAAGGCGTGGAGATGTGAGAAAATACAGTTTGTTAAGGGGTCTGTAAGTGATTCAGATGGCCAAAGAACAGGGCAAAAAGAAGAGAGGCAGCCACGAATCAAGAGCCATATCATGAAATTTTAATATACTTGCTAAGGAAGTTTCTATTTGTTTCTGTTTGTCTGTCTTTTGGTACTTTGGGGGATAGCTTCGAGCCTGTTTGAGCTTCAGAAAGGCTAACTCTGCTTGTGTCACAGGGTTTTAAATTGAAGGGGTCAAGACTCGTGGCAGAAGGTCAGTTCAGTGATGGTTAAGTATTTCAGGTAAGAGGTGGTGGGGACTGAAATAAGGTCGTGGGAAGGAGGGTAAAAAAGATAAAATGAATAACATTTATTTGGAAGGTGAAGTCATTATGTTTCCAATTAAATGTGGGGTTGAGAAGGTTGGGAGGGATGCAGAAAAGGGAAGAGAGGTTTACTTTTTCACTGCTGTCTCCACAGCATCAGCAAAGGTGCCTTCCACATAGTAAGTGCTGTACCCTGGATGAGAAATCCAGTGTTTCTGGCTCAGGATGGGAAATAACAGATTAAGATGCAATTTGCCAGTGCTGAATTTGAAGTTGCCTGAGGGATATCCACCTGGAGATGTTCGTTAATGAATCATTCAAATCCCTAAACATGGAAGGTGGGTGAGAAAAACAACTTATTGAACCTGGTTGATGGTGAAGCACAAGCAGTAGGATTGATGACTCAATGAAGCAGCAGCTGGCTTTTAAGCTTAGTCATTAACAGGGCGCTTTGGGAGTGAAGGGCAAAAAAAGGTACAATACACTTGTTTTTAGCTTCTCTCCCGCTTCTAACTGCTTTTTTCCTCTTCACCCAGGTAGTCAGAAATAGTTTTTAAAATATTGCTCTAAATGATCTTAGTGCTTTTTGTAGAAAAGCCGTTGTGGGCTATTTATGAAAGGTAATTAGCTCAAAATGCAGCCACTAAATTACAAAGCATCATATACTTTAATGCGTCACTGTAGGTATATGTAATAGTACATTATTTAGAGACACGGAACAGAAAAAAACAACTCTTTACAAAAGGGCTTTCAGAAATAAGAAAAAATGTTTGAAGATTTCAGTAATTTGCTTTTGAAGCAACAATCCTTATAAATTTGTACAATGCTTTAAGGAGGATCTAATCTGTAGACTAGAAAGGACACTTCTGTCTTTTGGTCCCTATGCTTATCTTCTCTGTTTGAAACATAAAACAGGTATGAGTGTATGTATTTTTATGTATGTGTATGTGTGTATATATACACACATGTATACATGCTTATGTGTATGTTTCAGTGTTACACTTCTAATCAGTTTGCTCTTGGCATACATATATACATACAAATAAGTAAAATAGTTTCATCTGAGACTCTATATGTGGTGTTCTTAATCAGATAGCACTAACATAATAAACACTGCTCTTTATTTAGTGTTTTGTAGTTTGTAAGCCACTTTTTTTTTTTTTAAATACATTATCTCACTTGAGTCTCACAGAACCTCTTTGAGGTTGGGGGAAACATTATCATTAGTTAACGTCTATATATGAAAAAATTAAAGCTGAAAGAAAGTTATATACATAGCTAATAAGCAGAGGGACCAAACCTTGGCCCCAAACGTTCTGGTCACAGACACTGTCTATTTAGACTGATGCCAGACATTCCACTGGAATTCTTAGGGGCCATGTTAAGTGATCAAGTATATAATAATAGCAATTGAATGCTTACTCTAGGATTCTGTCCCAAAACTCTTGTCACTAGTTTTATAATTTGTTTAGAATATGACAGAACTATTGAGAAAACAGATACAACTTGACGAGTTTGGATTCCTTCTGCCCTCATAGTTGTATATGTTCTCCAGTTCTCCTAATCCTTGTCTGTTTCTCTTTGGCCTTTATTTAAATTGATATCTCTGGCTTTTAATTAAATGGCATTTGACTAAATAACCTTTTTTCTGTTTAGTATGCTAATTTGTTTATATGGTACTTGGATACTGAGTTTTGAAAACGACATTAACTGTTTGTTTTGCAGTGGTGTATTAGCTATGTTTCTTAAGTGCTCCTGAGGCTGACATTCTGTGTGTTAAAAAATGGCTCTTAGAAGCTCTAGCTGCATTCCACAGAGTACCAGAATGTCTGCTGCAGCCATTCTTTTCTCAAGAGTGGTGGCAAAACATTTGGAAGACATCTCAGAGAACTGGAAAAAAAGAAGCAGAAAAGGAAAAGGCAGGGTGTTCTGGTTCTGTACCCTGGAGGACTGAACTGATGTGCCCTCTGGGGCTCACGAGGAAGTCAGTGTCTGTAGAGTGCAAGTGTAAGGAGTCAAATACCTCAACCCGGAAAAAGCTCTGGTGCTATCCCCTCAGAGAAGGTCATAGGTAAAAACAGTAGGCGGTATTTCACCCTAGGGCTGTGTGTCATTTAGGTTTTCGTTTTCTCGCCTTATATTAAAAAGCAAACAGACAAATACAATGCAGGTGGGAGAATATGTGTTTCTTCTTCTTAAGGTGATAAGTATAGGAATAATACTGTATTCTAGAATAATACATTTTTCAGCTTTTTATCCCTTTACATGGCAGCAGAGTTGCATTGTAATCTTGTAGCTATGAGCCCTCTAGAGCTGCAGATGAGAGCATTTTTCACTATTTTCATTGTTAACCAGTTTCCAGAGGCCCCCTCATCCATGCAGGCTGATTCTGTTTGGCCTGTACCAAAACTCGGCTCTTTACTGATTTCCATAAAAAATTACACCTAGCATTTTGCAACATTAAAAAATATATATCGTTATTACATTTATGTGAAGCCATGGGGAGTGCCATTCAGCACTGCACTTAACCAGTCCTCCTCTGAAGCTCTGTCCTTGGCTATCCCACCTCTGAGACCCTGCTTAAAGGGTTTAATAGTTTTTCCTTTCCCCTTCTTCCATGAATCATCCAGCTTCTGATTTCTCCTTCTCTTCTATTTGTGCTGAGGGATTTAACAATTATCCTTCATAACTTGAGTGTTTGTAAGGAAGGGGTGGGGGTCTCATTTTCCATCCCACAAAGTTTGAGACTTTTTTTTCCTTTATCAATATGCATACGTATGAGAAATTACAGCGAATACACTTATTTCCATTTCATTACAAAACAGAAACAGTTTTCACTGCATTAAAAACTTGTATAACAGTCTTGGTACAGTCCGGTCTATAGATTGGCACTCCAAGAATTAGGTGAGGTTTTTCGTTAGTGGTGGTAACTATAAATTGCTCACAACAACTCATCACACTGTACTTGTCACCAGAGGAGCCTGTCACTCAGTGTGATTGCAATGCAGACTTGATTTTGAAAAAATAAATAAATAAATAAGATCATCTTAAAAGATGTTCTGGAGAAAATGCATGCCATGGCAGTACTAAACAAAATCCTGTCATTTATTGAAGCTGGTGTCATCACGTTTTCTTGAGTAACATATGATGTTCAATGTTTCATGTGCTCTTTTCACTTTTACTTGACTTTCCTTGATTTTCATGTTAGATAAATGCAAAATGGGAATAATTTTGGTATGAAATCTGATGGATTTGTTGTAGAAAGCCTTAGGCAATGTGTCTCGCTTTGCAAAGCCTGTCGCATTCCAGGGCAGAAGGGGGTGTGTAGGAAGACTATGGGAGAATGACAAGTAGGAAATAGGAGACAAGAACCAAAGAACAGCGCATTCTAGCAATTATAAGATGCATTCCCCCCCTGCCACATTTTACCTTCAGAAATTGGGATGCCTCGTACAAATAGTGACATCTTAAAATGATAACATACAGGTTTCTTTTTCATTTGTGGTGGAATATATGATTATGGGGCACTTTACAGTCATTGAGCTCGTGCCATTGAAGACTTTGAATGCTAAGCTGATCTTTACTGTGGAAAGCTGTAGGGAGCCATCCATGATCTTGAGCTGGAGAGTGATGCAACTGTTGTATTTCAGTGAGATGCTTGTGACAGTCACCTAACACTCTGTGTTAGAGGAGGGGAGACGAGTCGAGAGTCTGTGAGTGTTTTTGGACAGCATGATTTGTTTTGCTGTTAAATCATGTGAGAAATAATGAAATCCCGATTCAGGGCAGAGATGGGTGGAGGTGGAGACAAAATGACAGGTGGTGGGCTATTGAGGCAGAACATTGGGAATTGACAGCTGTGTAGGGGCAAGGCTCAAAGGACCAGGAGGCATGGGGCGGGGAAGGGATTCAGAAGTTCAGTAGCTATAAGCTGACATTTTGCCTTACTAATGGTTGGGTTTTTCATATCGGGGAATGCAAGAATCTAAGACCTTTCAGGTCATTCATCTCTTATGGTGGGAGACAGGCTGGGGGCAGCATGGTACAGATGAGATTGGGTAGCATACACTCTGTTGTTGGCAAGATGTAGATTCAAGTCTGACCTTTTTATGTAAGTTTAGACAGAGCACTTAATCCTGTTAAATAACACTTTCCTCGTGTATAAAATTAGGCCAATAATGCCTGCTACAGAAGTTTGTTAGGAGAGTTAAAGGCCCTTTAACCACGGCGTCTGGCACCTAATTACACTCAATAAATATTAGCTCTCAGTATTAGCTATTTGAATAAGGGAGCTATAAAACAATATGTGAAGCGGCATGGCTAAAAGTCAGGATTGCAAATATAACGCAAAAAAGTGCAAGAGAAAGGAATAGAGGAGCTACATTCTTTAACAGGAGTGATAGGATTTTGAGTTAGACTGGATCTGATCGCCAGCAGGAAAACTTTCTGTCATCACTTCCTCATGGTTAAAGTGGTCCCGGTTCACATAGTATTGAATCCAGAATCGGCTAGTGGCAGTGATTACTAATTGTTTTATATTTGACACGTAACCATACATGTTTATTCCGGTATGGACTTTTTTTTTTTTTTTTTTTTTAAATCACAGATAATGTAAAAGAAGGGAGATTCAGCTGGCACTTTTAAATTTATTTTTATTTTTTTGGGGGGGGGGTCTGCAGCAAAGGAAGTTTTAGTTAATAGAAGCAAAATAGAAAATACCCACCCAAAATGATGCCCTCCAGGAATGTTTCCTTGTATTAATATCCCTCGGTAGCAGGCTTCTACCAGGAAATCATTATCATCTCAGCACTGCTGCAAGGAGTTTTGGGTGGTTCAGACTGAAATAGAATAGTACATCTAAACCGTGTATCTGCAATGTGATGGGATGAAGAGCAGAGCAAATGTATAATGTTGTAAATCTCAAAGAGAGAGCAATGGGTTTTCTTAGAGTGTGTATTTGTAAGCGACGCTAATTGAATTTGTGCCTAAGATATCAGACGTTATAAGTATCATTAATAAAATTTTCTTTAAAATAAGTACCCTTGTCCTGCCAGATGTGTTTAGGTAGCAGACTATTTTGCGGTACCCTTTAAAGTTACTTTATGTATGCTCTTGACATAGATTTTTAAATCAAAAACTAGTTACTTCTGTTGAATTATTTTAACCAAACTGTGAGCTGGTGTCAGGAGGAAGAAATTTTTGTCTATCCTTCTAGGTTCTTCTGGCTGGTCTAAGAATTAAATTGATATGAGACAGATTAACAGGAGAAAATCAAACAAAAGTTTAATAACATATATACATGGGAGAGACTCAGGAGAACTGAGACACTTGCCAAAATGGCTGAAACCTTCACCTTAACTACCATCTTCAGTTAAAGACAACAGAGGATGTTGGGGGTAGTGGTTTGGGACCTCAATGGGGGAGGAAGCCTTTTCCATAAAAGCACACATTTGGTAAACAAGTGTTTGCTGGGTCAGGCAGAGACAATGGGGCACAGAGTGGCCTCTGGTCTCCAGGCCCTGCCTAGTTTCGTCACCCCACACCCAGCTGATATCCTTTGCTGATGTCTTTGGTTATAGCTCTATTCGGGGAACAGGCCCTCTATCAAAATTCTTTTAGGCAGTCAGGGAGTAGGTCAGAGTTATTTCCTGAAATTTTGGGGTCTTGTTTTCAGCTCAAAATAATCCACATGCCAAAGAGACATTTTTGGGGGGGCAAGTTTTACTCCCCTACGTTCCTATAGCTTTACTAACTCTATTACATTTCTTTATAGAAACTTTTATCTTTAGGGCTTTAAACGCTGAAATCCAGACTGTCAGCAGCAGGAAGGCAGGGTGTTGACACCTCTGTGGTTGCCTTGGGTGCTGAGAAGGCTCAGCAGGGACTTGGCTTTTCTGATGTATTTTTAAATGATACTGTTCTTTAGAGAAGAGAAAATGTGTCTTAGTTCTTCTTAGGTCACCTGAGCCAAAATATAGCCTTCTTATTTCTTATACCTGCTATATGTTAGATGAGACAATTACATATCCCATGGAAGGTCCTGACATGGGAAACAGGTTTATTTTTCATTTAGGAAGCTTTGGTGTTTATTGCAGTTATGTCAGAGATTTTTTTCAGGCAAATTACTGGCTAAGCTCTGCAGACATACTTATTTTCACTTCTTTTTCAAGTTAATAAACTTATTTTCCTCTGCTTTTCAAAATGATATTATCAGTAAAATGGAAAACTATTTCCCTCTCAGCTCCTTCTGCATTCCTTTCTTCCTTTAGGTCTGTAGTCCTTACATTGGGTATATAATAGCATGGCCTGGAGAGCTTTTAAACATAATAATAATAATAAAAAAGCCTGTGCCCGTGGACACATATTCTAACTGAACTATTCTGTAGTAGGTCTGGGCGTCGCCCCACTTCGGTAAACAGAAGACACTTGCGTGGAGAACTTGAGGGGGTTGTATGAGGAGAAATGCGTTGAGATTTGGCTCCGGGTTTCAGTGAGTTAAGGCCATTTTGCTTCTTCCTCTTTCCAAATGAAAAAGCCCACAGAGGATCCTCCCTACCCCTGTGACTGGTTCATTCACAGAGTGAAGTTGGTAAAAATCAAAGCATTTGGGAGCGTGGGAAAAATAAGAGTGTATCAGGTGTGGACTGAAAGAAACAAGCGGCATTCTGCCTGGGGTGACGTCTTTTATGAATTTTGCCGCCCTGAAGCTCCTTCCTCGGTGGCTTCTGCTTCTGATCTTTACATATAGATCTCTCACCAAATTGTGCAAATGTGCCTCTCACCTTCCTGTGCCCCTGCAGGAGGAGGCGTGGTGTGCATGAGGACAGATGTCCGCAGAGAGCCAAGCTCTGCCATTCTTTAGTCATTGAGTTAGTTACCTGCATCCAGGGAACAGACTCTGAGACGGGGATTTGCCTGTAGGGGAGTTATTAGCGTGGTTCTCAGAATGAAGCCTTGTGAGGGAGGGAGGGAAGTAGGGCTGGGCGGGGGGAGGAGTTGAACTGCAGTGTGGTTGCAGCCTAGAAGGGGGCTAACCTTTGCAGATCTGTGGAGCTGGGAAGGCTCTTCAAAGTTGTCCTGGATCAGGGGAGTGGGAGAAGTTTTAAGTCAGCCACTCATTGGCTGTGGGATGCCCCCTAGAAAGAAATAGTACCTTTGGCAAAGTGGCTCTCTTTGTTGTTTTTGCAATTTGCCAACTTTGTAAACATCCCCAAAGTGAGTGACAGTGTTTAGGAAGAACTCAGCTGAGAAGCATCAGCACCTGGCACTCCCAGTGTTTCGTGGGGTCAGGTAGGAAGTTGACCCGGGTGGCTGCCATGACTTCCCCTAGAGGCCCCCCGTGCCCCACTCACATCCATTGGCTTCAGGTAATCAGTTCAGCGGGCAGCTCCAACACAACACGTTTGACCTCTTTTCTTGGTGGGACTTACAAGAAGGTCAGTAGGATGAACTACAGCCCCTGGTGTTGTAGCCCATCTCCAGGTTACAGCCAACACTCATCATTTTCCTCTCATCACCCAGCCTGCCTCGGACTGAGGTTCTTTTGCACTTGTCCTTTTAACATCAGAATGGGGCAAGAGGGTATCAGGAGACAGCCAAGTGCCCAGATGCTAAGCCTGTTCTTCCCGCCTCCACGGTGTAATGGAAGCCTGCAGGCTCCTGGTGATTAAGGTCAATTACACCTACCAGGATGTCAGTGCTTCTCCTTGTGCATTGGTCCCTTGGTGCGGGGAGTCTAGAGACAAGGCAGAGGATACCATGAACTTGGAGGAATCACCTCGCTCTTGGAATGGAAGCACATGTCTCCAAGCAGGTCAGTAGGAGTGAAGATAACGTGGACATTCCCACTGTAACTCTAGTCCCTGGTCCTGTGTATTCTACCTGCCCCAGGAAGCTGTATGATATTAGAGGAGGCATCTCTCTCCAAATAGTGGGTGTTTTCTTACAGCAAGTGGTAAAGGGCTGAGAGCAGACCGACTCTAGCACTTCCAGCAGTTGAAGTGAGTGTTGCAGCCCTTGGGGTGAAGGGGGTTGGGTTGGGTGACCCACTGTGGATCCCCTAGAGGGGAGTCTCTGGTGTGAGAATAACCTCTGAGGTTTGAGATCATAAATATTTTCTTTCCACTCCCGCTCTCTTTGTTTGCTTTATATTTCCAGTCTTTTTATAATAAGCATGTGATAGATGAAAATGTTAATTCTTTGAGCAGACACGCATCGTTTCTGTGGGGAAAATATGGTAAACCAACACAGTGTCACGGATTCTGTTGCATATAGTTCTTGCATCACCTTAATGTTCTCTCTGCCTCTCTGCCTCTGACCAGTACTAACTTCATTTAAAATATAAGCAGAGCATTTTGTTTTCTTCGTTTATCTTTCTGGTCCCGGAGGGATGCCTAGAACCTAAGAGCATCCCTGCATCTTTCTGTACATCTGGTTATGTACAGAAAATGCAGTTTACATTCATAATACCTTGTAATTTTGCATCATCAAAACATACTTCCACCTAATAGTCCACAAATTTGCTTATCACTCTTCTTAGGTTTCCTGAAACATGAATTTTGTGAAAAATAAAATTGTTTGCCCCCCCCATGGAAAATTGATATAATTTTAAAATGGTTTAAAATTTAAATATAGCTGTTGTTTAAAGTACCACATCCTATTTGGTGGATAAGTAAATTATACACTGTGTACTTTTCTCCCTGTATCATTGGTAGTTAGAGGAGGGACAGTTCCCTTTTAAGTAAAATATATAAATAAATCAAAACACAGAGAAAATGTTATTCAATAATCTTATATAGAAGAGGTTATAAATACAAATGAATTAAAAGTGATTAACTATTATATTTTCAACCGTGATATTATTGACATAAGCAGGTTTGTGTGTGAGGGGTATTATCTGTTGGACCCAAAATTTTCGATCTGGGATGCTGGTTGAAAATTTTGATTCCTGTTTCCAACTCAAAGAGATTCTGATTCAGTAGACTTAAGATAGAGCCCCTAAATTGGCATTTTTAACCAATGTCCCAGGTAATTCTGATGCAAGAGACCTACATACTACAAAAAATAATAAGTACATTAGCCAAACAACAGGTTAAGATCAGTGAACTATTCTGCAGTCTTTTAAATTTTTTTAATTAAGCAGATTACAGAAGGTAGATTGTAAAATATATTTATACTATGATGCCTCTTTTAATATATCACATGCAAAAATTATTCTGTATTATAAAATAGTGGATCCTGTGTGTTTCTCACTCTGACTATCCAGAGAAAGGAATGTATTCCATCATTCAGTAAAGTTTCTTCCTGGACATCAAGTTCTGCCCTTCATTACTAGTCTAATCCTACTAATTACTAGTCTTCTTGTCTCAACTTAAATATCTTTTATTTTAAAAGCACTTTTCTGAACCCCTGAGGTTGGTTTGGTTTCCCTGTTATATGATTTCTTAGCCTTCTGTGGGTTCTTTTTTGTGGTCATCAGAATTGCAGTTGTTTGTTCAGCCTGGTGCTCTGACAGTTTGCGCCTCCGTAGATGGTCTCATGACCATGGGGACTTTTTAGTTCAATGCCTCAGGCTTGCCTCTGCCACCCTGTCCTTTTCTGTCTTCATCCATAGACACCTATACACCTGACCTGTAGGATGTACTCCGTACTTATTTTGAATAGATGATTAACAGATGTTGAGTGTCTAGATGAAGACAGAAACAGGCCTGACTCAAAATTTATTTTACCAGGACAATCTAGTTTGGGCGCCAAGAGTAATGTCAGTTGTATCCCTGTAGTCCAGGTCATAGCTGAAGTGGTGCTTTCAACCTGGTACTTTTAATACCTGCCAAGGGGATACTTTTAACTTGTAACTTTAAAAAAGATGTCAAAAGGGACTAACTAGACAAACACCAAATACCCCGTGAAGAATATTTGAAACCAAGTTTACCAAATAGATATCACAACTTACAAATACATGTACATAGTTACTGTGAATTTAGAGTTAACGGTCAGCCCTCAAGATCTGACTTGTAAGTTTAAGTGTTGAATGGCCTCGGCACTGTCTGTCCTCCTCTTGTATGAGCTGCTGTTCTCTGTTCCCCATCCTAGTCTGTGTTATTTGTGACGTTCTGTGTTTCTCCATATCTTTGTCCACACTGGTCCATCAGGCCACATTGGATGTATATTATCCTTGTATCAGAATTGATAAGTTAGGGTAGGATATTCTCTTCTTTATTTAAATTAATTTTTATTGGAGTATAGTTGCTTTACAGTGTTGTGTTAGTTTCTGCTGTACAGCACAGTGAATCAGTTATGTATGTGTGTGTGTGTGTATATATATATATATGTGTGTGTGTGTGTGTGTGTGTGTATCTCCAGTCTTTTTTAGATTCCCATCCCATTTAGACCACCACAGAGTACTGAATAGAGTTCCCTGTGCTATACAGTAGGTTCTCATTATTTATCCATTCAACATATAGTAGTATATATATGTCAATCCCAATCTCCCAATTCATCCCACCCTCCCTTCCCCCCTTGGTAACCATAAGTTTGTTTTCTACATCTGTGACTCTATTGCTGCTTTGCAAATAAGTTCATCTGTACCATTTTTCTAGATTCCACATATCAGTGATATTATACGATATTTGTCTTCCTCTTTCTGACTGACTTCACTCTGTATGACGATCTCTAAGTCCATCCATGTCACTGCAGATGGCATTATTTTGTTCCTTTTTATGGCTGAGTAATATTCATTGTATATATGTACGACATCTTCTTTATCCATTCCTCTGTCTATGGACATTTAGGTTGCATCCATGTCCTGGATATTGTAAATAATGCTGCAGTGAACATCAGGGTTCATGCAACCTTTCAAATTTTGGTTTTCTCCAGATACAGTATATGCCCAGGAGTGGGATTGCTGGGTCGTATGGTAGTTCTAGTTTTAGTTTTTTAAGGAACCTCCATACTGTTCTCCTTAGTGACTGTATCAATTTACATTCCCACCAACAATGCAAGAGGGTTCCCTTTTCTCCACACCCTCTTCAGCATTTATTGTTTGTAGATTTTTTTGATGATGGCCATTGTGACTGGTGTGAGGCGATACCTCATTGTAGTTTTGTTTTGCATTTCTCTAATAATTAGTGATGTTGAGCATCTTTTCATGTGTTTGTTGGCAATCTGTATGTCGTCTTTAGAGACATGTCTATTTAGATCTTCCATGCATTTTTTGATTGGGTTGTTTCTTTGTTTTTTGATATTGAGCTGTGTGAGCTATTTGTATGTTTTGGAGATTAATCCGTTGTCAGTTGCTTTGTTTGCAAATAGAATAGTCTCTTCTTAAATCAGATGAGTGTTGAAGTTTTCTCCCCCAGAAGTAGACTTCAAAATTGTATTTCCATTGTTTTAACTGTTACTGTTTCTATTTTTGAACGCACAAGGCCATGCAGTGCAGAAGACTTCAGGAAATACTTTGCAACTACATGATGCTATGATCCTCTGCGACATATATGTGAATGCCTTCTCCAGAATGCCATGTGCAAAACATCTGTGCCCATCTTAAGGATGGCCTCTTCAGAATGCCCTGTACCTCCACGGAGGCCAGTGTCTTCTAGTCTTCCCTGATATTGGGACAGGAAAAGAGTTTTAGACTGGTGACTGCCTGCAGGCATTCAAAAGAGATTTCACGTAGGGTTTTCTCCACTGACCCAGTTCTTCTCAACTGATCTGTGGTGAAGGACCAAGTTTTATATTGTTGCTGTTTGTGTGCAAGCTTCTTGGTTTTTAAGAACTCAGGACATACTTCTCTTTGACCTCCTAATAAATTTGCTGCTACATTAAAAATGAATTACTTATATTAAAAAATTAAATCCCCCTTTTTTCATTATTATTATTGGGCTCAAGAGACATTAAATTACTCTGTAAAATGACTATGAAAGTTGCTAAGCCCTTCTTCTCAGTTTCCATACTCACCTTGACTTGGACTGATAGCACCCAGTCCCGGGACTGCTCTTTGCAAAGCAGCGCTCTGGCCTCCTGTGACATATATTTGCAGAAAAAGCAAAATTTTCTTCCTCCTGCAAAGAAAGCTGAAGCGTTCCAGGGGTTTGCTTTCTAACTGCTTCTGGTTTACGACTTGGCGTTTGGAAGGAAGTGAGCGAGGCAGTAGATGGGAGCCGTGAATCAGAGACACGATGTTCTCACAATTAAATTAGCTCACAAGGAGTTTTGATCAGTAAGAATTTGACTCCACGCAGATTTTTTAAGTTGGCTGAAAGTTTTGGATGTGGCCTGGAGGCAGCAACCCAAGAGAGGACAAGAGGGGAGGACAAGTGCTGTGGAGCCTTCTTTAGGGAGTTGCACGTAGCTGTGTGGAATGGAAAATGCTTCTCTGAGCTCTTATCAGTCAGTCCCTGGTGAAAAAGACATGGCTCTTCACGCGAAGCTCCGAGTAACCATGCCTTAGACAGAAATGTAGAACTTTTTCAAACAAAAGCAAGATTTCCCCCACTAAGGAAGGGCAGGTTTCCATTGTACAGCTCTATGTGGACTTACATATGGACAGAAAGTGACATTTTACAAAATACTTCCAAATGCATTACTTCGTTTTATCCTCACTTCAAGGTTCAAGGCTAGGTAGACATTTAGGATGCTAATCTATAACCAGGGATAAACTGGGATTTCAATGCAATCAAGGCAGCAGGATAAGCGGAGTGGAGATTCAGTAGCCATACTTCTGGTTGCTTTGCATGGACCTAGCATCTGTACCATTGCTGCTCAGTATGTACTGAGACCCCAGAATGAATGTTTATTGCCATTGAGTTAGCGTGAACTTTTCCTGAGGATAAATATAATCATAGAAGTCCCTCCTTTTTAAAATTTACTATTGGTTAAAAGAAAAAGGAAAGAAATGAGATTTTCTTGGCAGTTTTAACCTTACCTAAGTACTTCCTGAATTGTTTCCCTTTGCTTTATTATTCTATGTGTAATAATTAATACCTAAACTTCTTAAACCACACATCTTCCTCAAAGATGCTTCCCAAGTAAATTGTGTTCCGTTACCCTGGACCACAATGATAATTATAAATTAGGAATACTTCAACCAGAAAAAAAAAGTTACTCATATACTTGTTTTCATCTGTAATATTTCTTCAACAGCTTGATAATTACATGGTATCCAGTGGCATGTGGAAAATATCTATTAAAAAGCATAATGAGAAAAGAAAACTTGCATGTAATGTGTGTATTCAAGCAGTTTTATTTCTGCTAATTATTGTTTAAATCTGCCCTCTATACTTATAATTTTAACCTGTACAAGTTTAGCAAAAGTAAAATGCATGAGTTCTAACAATCTGTAGTATATTTATAAACTTAAAAAAAATCAAGAATAAGTAAGTCAGTGGTAGAAAATTTACCTTAGAAATCTTTTGCCTAATACTCAGTATAAATCATTCTCAGATGGATTAACATGGTGTTCAAAGGAACATATGCGTATATTTTGTTCAGCCCTCATTACTTCGTTTCTGTACACAAATGTAGTAGCAGTGTAAACCTTTATATAATAATGCATTTTGCATTTTTCTTATTCAAATGTTCGTTATAGAAAAATTGAATATAACTAATTATTTCCATCGTATATATTCAGTGAGGATCACAGAGGCTTTTGTTTAGTTTTATATTTTTAGTGTCAAGACTTTCATGATAAACGTTATCTCTGTCCCAATAGTTTCATCTTATGTCTGTATTCTTTGTTTTATGAATAACTATTTAAAAATTTTTTAACATCTTTATTGGACTATAATTGCTTTACAAAGTACAATCCTGACATTATAGTAATTTATCTTTACGAATCACATCCTACTGCAATATCTCAAGTAGTATTAACAACTGTTCAGTGAAGTCCAAGTACAGGCATTTCTATCTCCATTTTATAGAGGAGCGGGGGCTTCCCTGGTGGCGCAGTGGTTGAGAGTCCGCCTGCCGATGCAGGGAGCATGGGTTCGTGCCCCGGTCAGGGGAGATCCCACATGCCGCGGAGCGGCTGGGCCCATGAGCCATGGCCGCTGAGCCTGCGCGTCCGGAGCCTGTGCTCCGCGACGGGAGAGGCCACAACAGTGAGAGGCCCGCGTACCGCAAAAAAATAAAATAAAATATAAATAAATATAGAGGAGGGGAACTAGGAGAGTAAAGACAAGATCAGCAGTAAGATCAGATAACAAGCAGAGTTGAAGACATTCATAGAGGGAAGAAAAGTTGGTCAATATATTGAATTTTTTTTTTTTACCTCAGTCTTTGCTAAATTGAGGAATATTCTCCATTTTCAGACTTTTTAAGCAGATGGATCGCAAGTGCTAGATCAGGTAGTTCATATCAGGCCCTAGTTTATTAAATAAATGTAAGAAAGTTGTCGAAACTGCAGTGCATTGATCTGTTTTTAGTTTTGCTCTTTACAATCTTAAATTTAAAAAATAAATGGTGGATAAAAATATTAATCAAGGACATGAGATTCTGCCATCTGAGGACATCCAAGGGTCTTATCAAACCCTCCTTAATCACCTGTGTGTGTGTGTGTGTGTGTGTGTGTGTGTGTGTGTGTGTGTGAGAGAGAGAGAGAGAGAGAGAGAGAGAGAGAGAGAGAAGTGCTGTATAAGACCTAGGAAAACGGGAATAAGAAAGCATGTCTGTCTCCCCAGGGCTCTGTCTCTTGGGGAACACAAAGGTACCAATGTGCAAGTTACCCTGGGCATAGAAAATGAGGTATCTGAACTCCATCTCGGCGGTTCAGAGGATTCGGGAGGACAAACCAGAGATACAGGATGTTTTTTTGTTTAGTTTGTTTTCTTTTTACTTAATGCTATTAAAACTTAAAAGGATAGATATTGAAATAAAACAAGCACTCCTGTTTTACAGTGTGGATTAAAAATATACTAAATTCACTGCAACAAATTTTTTATTCAGAAAGTGGAATATGTTGATAGAAAGAACCCAGCTCTTAAGGAGTTTATACATTAAAGATGGGATTGGGATTGGGTAGGAAAACAACTAAACCAGATTTTTTTCATTATAAAGCAGAATTAAAAGCATTTTGTCATAGAAATTCAAACAACATGCCATGTGGGAAAACTAGAATTGTTAAGGCTTCAGTAAGAGGGAACTTGGATTAAGTAGAGTTGGTTGTCAGTTGGTGGGTAAGATGATGGAGGACGTGTCTGGAAAAGATGGAGATGCTTGCTCTGCTCAGGCAGTGGTAACTAGACCCACGTGCCTGGGACACAGAGGGTCCTCTGGGATGTGGTAGGAAAGAGAGACTGGGGAGATGGCACACGGCCACATGGAGCCGAGCGCTTAGGATTTGGAGTTAAACCCAGAGCCCATGGGAGGCAATTATTTGATGAGGAGTGTGACACAATTCAGTGCATGTTTTAGGGAGATCATTTCTGACATGCACTATAACAGACTCGATGATATGAGTTATTAAAAGTGGAAAATAGGGCTTCCCTGGTGGCGCAGTGGTTGAGAGTCCGCCTGCCGATGCAGGGGACATGGGTTCGTGCCCCGGTCCGGGAGGATCCCACGTGCCACGGAGCGGCTGTGCCCGTGAGACATGGCCGCTGAGCCTGCGCGTCCGGAGCCTGTGCTCCACAGGGGGAGAGGCCACAACGGTGAGAGGCCCGCGTACCGCAAAAAAAAAAAAAAAAAAAAAAAGTGAAAAATAACTGGGGAGTTTTGTGATAGCCCAAGTGAAAGATTTGAAGATTGCAAGTTAGGATGATTGTTCAGAGGGACCGGAGAATGGGTTGATATGTTAGAGGTAATGAATGGATATTCCTTCGAGCGGGGGATGATGGAGCCATAACAGATGACTAAACAGAATATACTTTAGGTGTATGTGAAGTATGCTTTGCATCCTGGCCTGTGTAGGTTATAACTCAGTCCAACAGTTTCATGTTTCTTACATTGTTAGCGTACACAGTGCTGGCACAGTGACCTTGGATTCACATAATACTTGGATCTCCCTGCTTATTCTTTTGCCTTATCACGAGCTGGACTCAGCTAAGAGGGCTGTGCTCCTTACTGTTTGTGCTCACTTGCCAACAACAAAAAACAATTTATATATTTAATGTAAATATTTACTTTGGAGTCACAACAAATATTTTGAAAAGGATTTAGGGACACAGTACAAGTGAGTTTTGTCTGGTGATTAATCAAGATTTTGTTATTGTTTAGATGAATTACAAGATCATGTTTACAGGGATATTGGCAAGTGAAATAGACATAACAACATGAATTCTACTCTGCCCCAAATAGAGTGCAAATCGTTGTTTTTTATTGTTTTTCATTTATTGCTTATTTGCTCACTTACCATATTGTGGGACCGCAGAATTTTTTTTTTCCTGGCCAGAGGTTTTCACTGTGGAGAGTCCTACTCTATTCCATAATCATCATTGATAAAGACTGTGCATGAGTGTGTGTGTGCGTTTGGCAGGGTAAGGGTGGGGCTACATAGACACATGTCTTAACTTAAGAATGCCATTCAGTCCTTCTATACTTGCAGCATTTTTCTTTTCTGAGCATGCTTTTTCAGCACAGAAGGATAATAGTTTTTTCCTAACAGCATGGGGTTTCACCCCACGTATTAAGGTTAGTATCGTGGGTAGCCTCACAGATTCAGTGTCTGCATCATCTGATAATTATGTATGTATCCATCTTAAAATTCCAGAGTTGGTCCTCCACTTTTCAACTGCAGATGCTTCCACTAACCTTGCAAGGACACCGAGTCGAGACTCATAGCAGCTTTATGCTCGTGAATTTTAGCAGTGGTTACAAGCCTAGTGATGGTCCCAGCTGAGAGAAAATTGTCAGTGATGGGGAGGGTGGTAGATTTCAGGGCTCCTGCAGTAGATGTGTGGGTGTGTCTGTGTAGGTTGGGGGCGGGCAGTGATGGTGGTGGCAGTTAGAGGTAGAAGAGAAGAATTCTGATCCTTGAAGGAGTGGAAAAACAAGCAGTATGAACCTTTTTTTTGCGGTACGCGGGCCTCTCACTGTTGTGGCCTGTCTCCCGTTGTGGAGCACAGGCTCCGGACGCGCAGGCTCAGCGGCCGTGGCTCACGGGCCCAGCCGCTCCGCGACATGTGGGATCCTCCCGGACCGGGGCACGAACCCGCGTCCTCTGCATCAGCAGGCAGACTCTCAACCACTGCGCCACCAGGGAAGCCCAGTATGAACCTTTTTTACCTTTAACTTCTTACGCTGTCAGTAATGGAGAACAACTAGCAATACCGCATAACGTCGGATACAGCATCAGAGCTCAGGCTGGAGATCAGTCAAGATTTCATGTGTATTCTGTACTGAAAGGAATGCATCCTCTCTCCCTTACCTGAATACCCCCAGGAACACATGGTATCCCCACGCTGTGAAGACAGCAGTCAGTTGATAGGAATTAGTTAAATGCATCATAAGGGCTGGTCCTATAAATGGGAGCCCCTAGTGGTATTTAGAGAGATAGCAAACCTTTGATTAAAGACACAGCCTGTGTATAACTTCTGTATGTCTGTGGTCATCAAGGGCGAGGAGGGGTTGGGAGAATGACTGTGAGAAGTGTGTGTAGGGGGGACTAATTGAGGTATTAGCTGCTAAAAAGCAACTTACTTTCACCTATCATCTGCATTTGTCTCTGGACTCAAGGTTTTGCTCTGTGTTGTTGAGTGTGGTTTATTGCTGTTCTGTAACGTCAAGAAAGGTCCCTTCTGGTACATCATAAAACGTGTTGATGGAAACTCCTGGAAACACTGAGCGTCTTTGAGATTTGGGGAGTGATCAGGTGGGAGTGGTTGTCTGTACTCTTCTGCCCTGAGTTCTCCTTTGTGGCAACTTTAATGTCCGCACCTCACAGGACACAGCTTCTCCCCCAGAGGCAGGATCCCCATTGTAGGGAGTGGAGGATGGGCTTTCCACCAGCCTAATGGTTTTCATGCTCCTAGCTCTGCCATGGAGAGCTGGCAGCATGACCAGCAAAGTACTTTGTCTGCCTCAGTTTCCTCATCTGTTAAAGGGATAATACAGTCAGTCAGTGTGAGCGTGGAATGAGTTACTATGTAGAGAACATTAGCAGTAGTTCCTGGCACATAGGAGTGCTCAGTAATTCAAACTATAGTAATTCTTAGCTTGCTTCATCTTAAATTAGAGGGAGATATGTATGTAATAGTCACCCTGAGAATGACTTAAGAAAATTAAATAATTCATTACATTTCAAGAATACAGCTTCTCCGTATGCTGGATAATCATGCTGCAGTGATTCACTAGTTAATTCCACACTGAACAAAGCTAAAGTAAAACTTGTGCCAGAAATTAATTTTTTTGTATCGTTTCGTCCTAACTGAAAACTACAGAAACTAAAGGATAAATCAGGTATTTAAGTATTCTGAAGCCGAGTATAAACACAGCTGTTACAGTGCGATGGAAGAATCACTTAGAGAAATTCGTGGTACAAAAGCAGTATCCTCAACAGCTAAGGATGGAAATGGACTGGGCGTCCACTTGCCTAAGTTTCCCATATCTTATATTTTTTGAACCTTGTCTTTCAAAGAGTGCAAACGTTGTTCTGCAGGGCAGTGAACAGCCTTGTTATTTGGTAAATTGGGTTTTTGCGTTTGTATTAATTGCAGTCCAGAATCACGGCGGTTATTAGAGGATGAAAGATTGTTGAAATTACAGATTGAGCACTGTATTTCTCAGGTTATGAAGTTCAGGGAAATATGTAATTATTTCTGAGTTTCCTCAGGTTCCTCTGTTCAACATAATGTTCTGACATACAGAAGGGACAGTTCCAGATATGAAATGCAAATCAGTAGGGGCTGCCCCTGAGCTGTAGCCGGGGTTAATCATGCAAATCTAATGCTGTTCTTGGTGTTTCAAGAAAGGTTTTAGTTGAAATCTCAGGCACATATTGATTTAAAATTCCTACTTCAGAGAGCAGTGTAATTTTTCTTTTACGGCTTCAAATTTTAAAATGTAGAACAGGATTTGGAGACCAATTTAGTGACTGGACATCCATCCATCCTTAATAATCCTGAAAAGTTGTGGGTGTTGGGAGGGAAGGGCACCCTTAAAGGATGTGGCGATTTCTAAGCAGATTAAAAAAATATATTAGATCTAAAGTTACAAATGTTCTATAGCAAGTCCCTTTGCTTGGAATACGATCAAATCAAGCAATTATGCATGGTTACTGAGTGCCTGCTCTGGTCAAAGAAGATGGCTAAAACTGGCAAGGACAGACCAAATCAAAAATAACACTACAACGAGTTCCTAACTTTGGGAATGGTATAAAATTCCTTTGGAAATGAGACTGTTTACAGGAAGAAATGAAATTTCTTGCTCACAAGTGCAAGCTAACATGTTCTAATAGCCGTTTCCGTTGTGCACAAAATGTGTCAGCTTATCTTTCCAAGAACAGTAAAATTTCATATGCTGCTGCCTGACATAAGAATTATTTTGACATATCTCCATATCGCTGACTCGCTTGTAAGTTAATCTCATCTCACATGAATTTTTCACCAGCTTCACTCTGATGTTGATAAAGGAGATGGTTCCATCAAATACATCTTGTCAGGCGAAGGGGCAAGTTCCATTTTCATTATTGATGAGAACACGGGGGATATTCATGCCACCAAGAGGCTTGACCGCGAGGAGCAGGCCTACTACACCCTGCGCGCCCAGGCGCTGGACCGGCTAACCAACAAGCCCGTGGAGCCCGAGTCGGAGTTCGTCATCAAGATTCAGGACATCAATGACAACGAACCTAAATTCCTGGACGGCCCGTACACTGCCGGAGTTCCCGAAATGTCTCCTGTGGGTAAGTAAAGAGCAAGTTGGTCTTGTACCATCTGATTTTAGGAGGTTTGTATTTAAAATTAAATCACCGTAAATACTGGGGAAGAAATCACATTAGCATTTGTGTAGACATTGCCATTTAGTGTGAGGGGAATGTTTGAGATGTGTTAGTAGCAAGTATCCAAATTCTATTTTTTTGACACATTATTTATACGGAAAATTAGGAAATTCTTCCTTTTAAACACCTGTCTCAGTGTCTTCAAGAAATTACATAGGTCTTACAATCCCTTTTCAATTTAATATTTAAAATTAAAAAATGATTCAAATTATGCCTAAGAAGTTTAAAAAAACACAATAAAATTATGAAACCAAAAAAAAAAATCATTCTAGACACAGCCCTGTGATGATCTATTACTTTTCTTTTTCTTTCTCCCCATGTTAAAATAAGAATTCACTATTCTAAGCATCTCTCTGGGGCCAGGGTATCAGGCAAGGCCAGCAGTGTAGCTAGGCTAATATTAGAATCAGCTGGTCTATTTGCTTATAGAGTATGCTTGAACCTGTAAATGTCCATCCACCTGCCACCACTAATCTTTTTGTGATTTCTCCAGAAATTTAAATACATGAAAATTTATACTGAATTTATAATAATGGTAAAGTGATACTCAGTGTGAGATACATAAAAGAATAATGAAGGCTGTTTTACTCAAAGGCCTTTTGACATTGCTCCATTACTGGAAAAATAGAAAGTAAATTACCTTTAGCATATACTGTATTTCAAATACTGTTAAACTGTCCTTTAAATTCCACTTATTTAGGTACCTTTGGAATAGTTTTCAGCCAGTATGTAATTTAGGTATGGATGATCTTACAAAATAATAAAAAAAAAATGATGGGGCTGGAATAGAGACCAGTTGATTTATATCTTTTATTTCCTGTTGTTTATAGTATTGAAGGGGGAAGTTTATTTAAAATAATAATCGAACTTGTATTTTAACACGTATTTCAACTCGTCTTTTACCCAGTTTGATTTGTTTTACTTGATTGATTGATTGATTGTGACTTGTTTTACTTTAAATAAAAGTCATTGGGTTCATTCCAGCTTTCGATCCACACATCTGCTATGGAGGGGAGTGCAATTGCAAAGATGTGTATTACATGTGCCCAATTTAGTGACCCTAAATTTCTGTTCCAGTCAGATTGGAGAGGGAACATTATTTTGGGACCATGGCTCAAGCTGCTAAAGAAATACAAACTGAAGATAAGCCAGAGGAATCGATGCTTGTGGACAGGAAAAGTTCTGAACTGCAGTGGCAGCATCTCACTATAATTATCTTTCGTGTAAATATTTCTTTGACCAAACAGGCTTATTCACACTTTCTCAATACTGTCCACTCCTTCAGAGTGCTTCCTGCTGCTCTTGTTTAATGACAAAAACAACAACGATGATGACACCAGCAACAACAAGATTTGGGAGGTTTTAGAAAAAAGAGAAGGCACGTTGTCCTCCCCAAAGTAGTAATGTTTAGAAAAACAGGAGGTTTTGAGGTGTGTTGAAGCAATTCAGTTCAATGCCGTAATTCTCCTGGGCATTTTGGGCATTCTTCATGGGCTTGCTAAGGTTTTCCTTTCCTGTGTAGAACCCAGCAGTGCAAATTGGATTACTGTGAGCTTTTTGTTCTAGAGGCTGAATAATGCACTGTAGTTTTGGTTCCAGTGGTACCACTCTGATATCAAACAGCATGATTATTATGTGCATGTGTAAGTTATTTTAGGATTCCAACAGGTTCAGAACTTTTTAGAAAATGATTTCTCAGTGTCTTCAGGATTTACTTGACACTAATTGAAGTCACTTGGTTAATATCAAAATTTGAGCTAAGAACAATAAATGTCTACATAAAATGTATCCTATGGACTTATAGTGACAGCTTATCAAAGTGTTTAATTCTAACTAAATAGTTAGAATAGCCACTGAATACTATGGTATATACAACACAAGTTTTCAGTATTTATTATTCAGGCCTATTTTTTCTTTTTTTCATTGAGAACTAACTAAGATTTGAAACACACTCATAAGTCCCTGGGATCTCTTATTTGTTGCCAGAAGAGCATAGATAAGCGTGAGAATACAAGCGTGTGTGTGTGCGCGTGTGTGTTTGTATATGTCTGTGTGCCTGTGCATGTGTATGTATAGTAAATTATTTAACGAACAGTTCAGAAAAAATTATACACAACAAAATTTACTGAAGTATAGTTTTCATTATTTTGTTTGTTTCAAGGTGTTTTCTTTTCCAGTGAAGTAGGAAATCAGTACTTAACCATATCACGAGAATAAATATTGCTGTAACGATGGTGCTATAAAGATGTTCTCTATTTCCTTATAGAGGAAATAGAGAACATCAAAGTCATTGATTCTAACATTTTAAAATAGTCAAAATCTAATTGTTAAAAAGATTTTTAAATATATATCATTCACTGTTTGGTCCTACCAAGCATCCATAGAGCACAGTCTCCTAAGTCTATCAAATAAAGAAAATAAAACTTAAGAATTTACAAAATGTTTGTGTGTGTGTGTGTGTGTGTGTGTGTATGCACAACACACACATACATATTCAAATTTTCCACCCAATCTGAAAGAAAATAGAATTGGTAAGGGAAATCATAATCTGGAAAAGAGAATAGACTTATAATAAGATGGGCATTGGTGACTCATTTAAGGCATTTAGAGAGGGAGATCTACATAGGAATATATCTAAAAGAGATGTTAGACTAAAAATGCCATTTTCAAGAATTTATTAGAAACCAACTTGAACCTTAAAAGAATACTGAAAGGGATTTGTCCCATCCCCATCAGCTAGGTCATAAATGATAAAATAGCATGTGCTTAAATATTTAAACTAAGCAAATGTGAGTAGCTAATATTTTTAAGATGATATTCCAAATGGAAATAAAAAGAACAGATAACACTAAATGCTTTCCATATGGAATAAGTGAATGCATAGTAAAAGGAAGAAGCAATATGACATTCTATCATATGAAATGTAGAAAAACAACCAATGTTGTGATTTTTCAAGTTGCCATGCTTTTTCTCCTTTGGGAGGGTTTGGTTTAAACTTTCATTTCATGCTTTTGTTTTTAAATCAATTAGTGAAAACAAATGAAAAATAAAACTACTACAGGAAGAGACAGAGTAGCCACTTAATATCCAGTGAAATGTATCAACTGAATATTCTTTATTCAGTTAATGAAGTTTCGGTTTCTGTCTGGCTTTACTTTGCTACAGCAGTGAGGTTGCCTCAGTGATTTGAGTGTCACGATGTTAGTATTTGTCATGCTGCCTTCTAGACAGTGATTGAGACTTATAGAGATTGCTCTTGATAAAAATTTATTACCCAACCCTGATGGATGAGATGCCTAAAATTTGAGTCCCATCCACTTCTGAATATATATCCCTGCGTAACTTGCATCATCAGTCTTATTTTTTTGCCAACATATTTTCATGTCCCTTAAATATTTCTGAAGGAGGAATTATCATTTATCATCTTTTGGGGTTTGTCTTAGGCAAGAAAAAAAACATGATATCAATTTTTCATGTAACTTAGAATAAGAAAAAAATGAAAAAACAAATCTAGTGTAGAATCTTTAGCGTTTTCTGAGTTCTTATGTTTTGTGGCATTTGGGAGTTTTTAATTCGTTGGTTTTGGGATTGGCATGTAGGGACCTCAGTGGTACAAGTGACAGCAACGGATGCCGATGATCCTACATACGGCAACAGCGCCCGAGTGGTCTACAGTATCCTACAAGGACAGCCATACTTCTCAGTGGAGCCAAAGACAGGTAAAAATTGACATGCAACTCTCTTTGTAAAGTCATCATTTATATCTTGGCATAGAATTAATAATAGTTATTTTTATTCAGTATAGTTGGAATTGATAACAGACACTATTTTTACTGTGGTTTTCTCAATATGTGTACCATGGTAGTAAACAGTATATTATTTATAGAGACATTAGCACATTTTAGGAATATTTTATTACATTTATCTATTCCTACCAAAATTAAACAAAATATTAGATATTGAAAAGTGTTTCAGCTGTTACCTCTTGACTATATAAGAAAATGTTCATCATTCATCTCTAAATTTTTTTTTTTTGCTTTGTTTTCTTTAATTAATTCACTTAGGAATTACACACAGTAAAATTTAAATCTTAAGCAAAATCTCCTTGCCATCCAGTAGAATATGTACTAGGTTCAACTTATCCTTCCAGGGGCTGGTTTTTCTCAGGGAAATTAGTTGAAACATAACAATTAGGATGATGATCTGCTAAGTCAAAAACTAAATTAAATGACTTTTAATTTCAGAAAAAAAAATTATGAATTGCAAAGCTGCCTGGATACAATATGTGGTTGTTTGGCTAGATATTGTCATTTGCTTTGAAGATGAAATAGTTTATATACCGTAAGACTGTAATTTGGAGCACTGTTTTCTTGGTTATAAAATAATATTTTATCTATTCTGCTCCTCTGGCTCTGGGTATAGGGAAGTGTGGGCAGGTGCGAAGATGGGTGGGTGTGAGCCATTGGTTTTCTTCATCACTGTGAAAATCCAAAATTTCTCTATATCTTAATAATTTTGCCTTTATCATGGAGAATAATTCTTCCTCAAATAGCAAGTTTGTGATTTTGAAAATTTGATAGTACTTATGATCCTAAATGAATATTTTAATGCCACTTACCCTGTTTTTCATATTATAAAAAATGGCAATATCAGATCATTCTCAAATCACTCTGGGGGGGATAAACATTTTAAGTGTCTTTTGAGAACGACAGTTGTGCAAAAACAGGCCAGTAAATTCGCTGTGAGCTCATCATTCATTAGACTTTTCATAGAGGCCGTGGCATATTTTTTACCCATGTTGTGATAAAGTCTGGAAGCTGCCTAGAAAGTCTGATAGAGGAGAAATAGTTCTGATTCAGTGAGTATTGAAGGAGAAGTAAATGAAAGTATCTGGTTTATGATCTGAATCCTGGGAATGTAGAGGTTGTGCTCGTGGTTGATTTAATGACAGATCTGAGAACCTAAATCCAGACACCACCCATTCCCTTCTGTATCTGCTCTTTGCAGCCTAGAAAGACATTGACAAGTTTCTGACAATTTGCTCACAAATTGTATACCTCCTGCAATATATAACCTGTTCAAAAATAGTATGTACTAATCCAAAGGGTTAAATATTTTGCTGCTACTAATGATTGGCTTGTGATTTTAGCTTTGCTGTAAGATAATAGGTGTTTCATAGGCCCTGTGTAGGTAAGACCTCACCTGTTGAGCAACTGGACAATAGTCTGTGTCATGGAATCACATGATTAGTACTTCAAACTTAATTTTAAATCTCAAGGACCGTCTATTACAGGAGGTAAAGTTTCATTTAGTTTTGTTTTGGTTAAGAGTTTTAATGCTGTAATCATGGTAATCACTGGGACTTCTCTTATAGTCATTTGTGCAGAGGTATTCTAGGAATTGTTGTGTCCTCTCTGCTATCATAATATAGAGAATGCATCCCCCCCCGCAAAAAAAAATGGAATTCTATTTTTCTGACAAAGATAGATGGAGAATTTTCAGGCCTTGCAAGCATCAAAAGCTATGTAGACAGTTTGAGGTAGTCTTCCTCAGTTGGTGTATGATTCTTATCTATGTAAGAAATAACATTATTTCCCACATCTCCAAATCTAAGGCCTTTTGAGAAGAATGTAAAACTTTTGACAGGAAAAATGCCGAAAATATGTTAAATCAAGATTATTATAAAGTAGGCCTAGGAAATCACCGTTAAATACATCTCTGCAAGTTTAACTTCTAATTTCTTTTTTAAAAAGGAGTAATATTAGTAATATTAATAATAACCATTACTATTTGTTAATCACATATCATTAACTTAGCCTGGCTAAAATCTCTGAGCATGTATTCCATCTGTAGCACACTTACAGGCCACATGACCAGAGGGGTAAGCGTATTTTCTACGTTAATTTCTCAGTCCACAAAGTGAGGATGTGAGTAGCTGCAATAAACAATGTTGACAATTCAGCAAGCAAAGAGAATGGCACTAGAAACAAGATAATGTAGCATTAAAAGGACTGCAGAGATATATACACTACCAAACGTAAGGTAGATAGCTAGTGGGAAGCAGCCGCATAGCACAGGGAGATCAGCTAGGTGCTTTGTGACCACCTAGAGGGGTGGGATAGGGAGGGTGGGAGGGAGGGAGCCGCAAGAGGGAAGAGTTATGGGAACATATGTATATGTATAGCTGATTCACTTTGTTATAAAGCAGAAACTAACACACTATTGTAAAGCAGTTATACTCCAATAAAGATGTAAAAAAAAAAAAAACAGAAAGATTCTCATCACCTATCTTCATAATGTCCCCAAATTCACAGGGAGATCGAGAATTATTCTAATGTGTTTATCTAGTCCGTAACCTACAAGCACATAGATCCAGTTTGTCAATCTATTTCATATATGGCAGGACTGGCTACATAATTTGCTATTTGAAATGAAAGTGCAGGCTTCTTGTTCTAAAATTAGTAGGATTTCAGATGTCATCAGCAGAGCAGAAACCAAACATGGGGACAGTGTGTGACTGCACAGACCACAAGGCCATGAAGTTGGCCTTGAAAAATGGTTGGAGTGTCAAATATCACTTGTCATTTAGGAGTTCTTAAACATAGAGGTGTGACTCTATGGTGCCTGCCTTAGAGATTACATGCATACTTGTTACATCCTAGCTTTAGGTAAGTAATACAGTTGTAACAAAGCCCTCGTCCCTAATACACCCTTCATGCATGTTCCATCCTGTGGCATGGCTCATGGTGTAGAGGACCCTCACTCCTGTCAGGGCTTCCTCAGGACATCCTCTCAAAAGAGTGAGGAGATGTAACGACAGTCCCTTCCTCAGCGACTCTTTATTTGATGCCAGCTCTGTAATCCTTTGATGATCCAGAAGCTTCCATCTCTACTATTGTTGGCTCTTCTCCATGTTTTTATGGTTCTGTTACATGCTTCACTTAGAGGTAGAGAAACCAAATAATACAAGTCTTAGACAGAAAATTTAGAAAAGAATACAAACTTATTGGAAGAGATTCACCTGTACATCTACTGTATCTTGAACCCGACAGCATGAATAGCCCAGCCCTGTGTTACCTGACTGATGTGGTTGCCTAGACTCCTGGGACTAATCCAGAGCTTCAGAATGGACTTCCGAAATGTACACATCTGAATTCTTAAGGAGATTCCATGATAACAGAATATGCTTTAAAAAGCAAAACAAAACATTGATGGTGGGTAGGAGATTAGAAAATCATCTGAAAATTTATTCCCAGACCAAAAACTAGACAGTTTTTGCATAATACTAGTGATAAATTTATGTTTCATACACAATACTTTTTTGTGGACATGGATTATAAATAAATAAGAAGTTCTGGGTTACTGGTCAGATGTACATCTATAGAAAAATGATTATTCAGAAAGCCTAAAATCTGAGCCAGTCTCTTTTCTAAGGAGTTACAGGATATATTCTTCTTATCATAAGTGGCTTAAAATTATTGACTATTAAAATTAAATATTATCATCTCCCATGAAAACCTCACAGAACTGTAAGGTTATGATTAGGCAGGACTGGCCTTTACCACTTCAGAGGCATAGTAAAAACAGTTTCTGTGTGTGTGTGTGTGTGTGTGTGTGTGTGTGTGTGTGTGTGTGTGTGTCTATATAATATACAGCAAAATGCAGATCAAATCCAACGTATGAGAATTCTTTTCCAAATGTAGACAGTTGATACTCAAAAGTAAAAAGCTAGCAAAAGCCATTGAACTAGAAATCTATTATGTTTGAATGTTCTTATTTAAATTCACTTCTCTCCTAGTTATTTCATTCTTGTAAAAAATATGTTTAATAATTGAGGTATTTGGAAATTACCGTTGCCACCTGCATTTCTTTGCAAACTTTTGATGATTTTTGCTTTGGAGGAGTGTTATATATAGGATCATTTGTAAAGAGACAATTAGACGTGTGAAAAATAAGTGAGTAACTTTGACTACCACACTTCTCCCCTGATAATTCTATGTTTTCTTTCAAATAATGCTGCTGAGCAAAACCATGAGAAGATGAGGCAGCTGTGTTTTCTTTGCTGACTAGTTGAGATGTTATGGACCTCTCTCCATCATAATACATGTGCAAGGGTACAAACTCACACATGTTGATTTTGGAAGGAAAATGAGAGATGAATAGAAATTAAAAATTGAAACTGAATGAGTAAGAAATTTTGCTAGAACTTCACTAATATTTGATCTATATGAAATGCACCATTAGTCAAATATTCAGTATTGTCAATGCTCAATGTATAAAAAAGTATTACAAGTAAAGATGATTAACATCAAAGAAAAAAGGGAAGGTGGGAGGGGGAGGGAGAGAGAGAAAGGGAAGGAGAGAGAGAGAGAGAGAGAGGGAGAAAGAGAGAGAGAGAGAGAGATGTAAGTCCCAGAACTCTTAGACAAAGATTGTTATGCTTGGTAACAGCGTGTCTTACTGAGGTCAGTACTCAATGCCTTATATATTAGAGTTAAGGGAAGTATTGAAGAACGGACATGAAATGTTCATAGAATCATTATGGCTCTAAGAAGAATATTTATGTCTCAGACAATTATCAGTGAACCAAATGGGTATATGACTATGTTTCTTTTGATTGTCATTTTGATGTTTCAGAGATTAACTATAAGCAGTGTGTAGATAACCGAAAGAGTTCAGTGAAGGGTTTACTTAGAGAGACCTTGTATTGCTGTGCTTGTAGCAAGTGTCCAGTATAGTGTATTAGAATAAGTGATTGTTAAAACAACAGCAATAACAACAAATGGCCTACTCAAAGAAGTATAATTTGAATGCTTAAAATACTGATATATTGTTGGGGTGTGTATGTGTATATATATATGTGTATGTATTTGATAGCTACTGCTTAGAACTAAGTAACAATAAGGTTGCTTAAGATGGTGTGGGTGTTACTCAGCTTGGAATCTTGAGAACCAGTAACATATTGTTTAAGTTATTCTTAAACTATTGAAAGATTTTCTCATCTCTTCCCCACTCCTAGGATATTTACGGAACTGTAGGCCTGATATAGTATAATGTAGGCTTGTAACTTATACTTAGGGCTGAAATATAACACACACAGACCATTTTTACATGTGTCCATGGAAGAATCAGCATTTAAACAATTTAAATTGGCAGCTTTTAAAAAACATTTTATAAATTTGGAGGATATAAAAACATTTTTATGCTGAATGTGAGGGAAAAAAAATATTTATCCCAAGTTGTTTACAATTATGCTCTCCCAACGAATCATCCTTTGTCAAACAGCCCAGTTTTGCCCCTGAGAAGTCCATGTTACCAGAGTTCCTGTTCCTCACACCTGAGTCATTGGGGATTTAAATTCTGACTTAAACTCTAAAAGTTAGAATCTGTTTAATAAAATGATTTAGACATTTTTCAAACGAAGTCCATAAAAGGGTTCAGGGTAGGTAGGTAAGAAATGATGGAAGTACAAGAAATGATTAAGTAGGATTCTAGACTCCTTCTGGTATCTAATTAGCAAAGATGGCCTCATATTTGCTAGTTTCGAGATCTGTATAGGGCAATATTGAATACATAGGTTTTCATCTGACATAATCTCTATGTGCATATACTAAGTATATTATGTATATAATGTCATTTTATATATTTACATATAGCATAAACTAAATTCTATCCCATAAAGATACTATTACCTAATCTATTTATGTAATAATTAGTTATTAATATAAAACCACTAATTTAGTGCAGCAATGATTATTGAGTCAAGCTTTCTTACCAAGCAATGTGAAGTTCTGAAATCAATTTTTCATACCTCTGAAGTCTTAAAAGCTATCCGTATTAAATGCAATTGGTTCGAAAGAAACAATACAACACATCAGTATTTTTAGTGTCTTGATTTCCACTAACACAGTCATTCTCATCTATAGTACCTTTTCTCAGACCTTTAGATACAGCATAAAGTCATCCAGCAGCATAGTTTGGAATGGTGTTTTGTTTATTAAGCATAAATAACTCTCATTCCTTTTATTTATGGAATAGTTATTTTGCTGGAAAAGAGGTAGTAGCTGGAAGAGAGTTAGGGACCATAGCTGAAAGGTTTGTGGTGATTTCACGTCACTGGGAATTAAGTTGTTGGAGAGGGTGAAAGAGAAAAAGAGAGGTTCATTGTCATATACTTATACAGGTCACTGCCCATTCTTCTAGAGGAGTATATTTTATTTATTATAGGTTGGTATTTCCTGAACCATACATTTCCGTAAAATTTAAAGATAATCCTCTCTCTCCGCTTTTCCGCATTACAGCGTTTTCTGTGTTTGTGATGTTGTATATAATTATTATATCCCTTTGGCCTTTAATATGCATTGCAATTATTAAAAGGAAAAAAAACAAAAGGCAACAACTCAAGAGCTATTTTCTACCTATATCAGTGTTCTTCGCTAGTATAAATGCAGTGATTCATGATGCATTTTACTGGGATTTGAAATTTTACAGGAGTCATCAAGACCGCCCTTCCAAACATGGATAGAGAGGCTAAAGACCAGTATTTGCTTGTTATTCAGGCAAAGGATATGGTTGGTCAAAACGGAGGACTCTCTGGAACCACGTCGGTCACCGTGACCCTAACTGATGTCAACGACAACCCGCCTCGCTTTCCTCGAAGTAAGCTGTTCTGTTGCACGTTGCAAGCACATTAGTTTTCCTTGCCAGGTTATAAAAATGTCTTTAAAAAGGAGTTTTTCCAAATACTTCTCAAACAAATAATTATCTTAACTACATTCTCCCCCAGTTTTATCAGAGGCATGATTTTTAATTCAGTAATATGGAATAATAAGGGTATTGAAAATAATTAGAAGTAATTATATCTTTGTATTACTTCTATCTTAAATATAATATGCTTTTTCTTTTGTTCACACTTTGAATACTAGACAGTTATGAAGTTTGTTTATGCATTAATCTTTTTATTCAAAGACATGCTACTCTTTACATTCTGTAAGTTATGAGGTTGTTGCCAATTAGTAACATTCAAATACACTTCGTGAATTCTCTACGCTAAAGATAAAAATAAGAGTCCTGAACTTCACTTTTCATTCCACACTTTTTTTTAACCAGTTCATGTACCCTGAACATTCCTTCTGCTACCCACCACATCTTTTTTATGCAAACGCTCAGCATTTCAAAAGAAATCAGTCCAAAGACCCAGAAAACCGCATTCCCTCAATTTAGTTTCTTTGACCAAAGTGGCTTTTGTTTTAAACAAGTAAGAGGAAAAAATAATTTCCTTAGGTAGAGCTGTCCTGATTGTAAAAAAGCATTTCATCTCACTCTCTTTTAGTTGCCTTTTTTCTGCTTTTTTGTAAATGTGTGTGGTATTTCTTTAGAATACTCAAGAAAATAAGGAAATCATACAAACTACAATGTTTTTAAATGCTTGTCTGATAGAAATAGGGAACTGAGCTCCCTTATGAACAGATCTTAAAGCTAATAATGTTAAACAAGGACACTTTCTCTGCAAATATGAGTGCCACCATGTTTTCCTTCAAATACTGCTTCTTTAGATGTTTTATTTTACATATTTTTAATATTTATATTGTTGTACAACAGACATTTCAATACCTCCTGGCAAAATAAAGAAAATTACACTAACTTTAACATTAAAGAAAAAAAAAAGAACCTATATCCTTAATTGTGTCCTTGATGGTTTACAATGGGGAGGAGGGGAGGATTGAAGAATAAACAAAACAAAACAAAACAAAACAATTAATGCGATTATATTTGGCTGATAATAGAATTCGCTGTTTCTCTTTAACTATAGTGATAAGAATTGACACAAAATTTTTGTGGTTTCAGTTGTCATGATTTGATAGGATAGAGCATGGATTTTCTAGCTTACTAGATACTCCCCTACTTACTGAAGTGAAGGAAGCCAAAAATATGTCATTAGTTTTCTCATTTTGGCTGAGATTTTTCTCTACCATGTAGTTACTATTCTAACCTTGAAATTTTGGGATTTTCATAAGGACACTTGTAGATATGTGAAAGGGTCGCTCAAAAATAGTAAGTATGTGTTGTAATCATTTTTTAAAATCAGTAACAATTTATAAAATGTAGAAAATTGCAAAAGCAATCATTCTTAGCCTAGAATGTGGTCCCTTCATATGGATACATTTTCCTTTCTCTGTTTCAGAGAGAATCCTTTCTTTTCTCTTCATAAGAAAGTGCAAATGCACCACTGTTAGCAGCCAGAAGGAAATGGAAAAGGGGGGAGGAAGCAGGAAAAAGTAGATGATTAGAGGAAAATGGTGAAGGGACGTTTCCTAGTTTCACAGGTGAAGGGGTGTTTCCTAGTTTCAAAGGGATGGTTGACGTACTTCATCACCCCCCCAAACTGGCTTTTTAAATTTTTTATTTATTTTTGAGGGGAGGGGTAGTGGGGAGTTGAGGGATGGTGAAGAGTTTTTACAAAAGAAAGTTTAAAAAAGTTACTATTCTTCTTTTGTTTCTCTTTCCTCCTGTTCAAATAACATTGCCTCTGCTCTTGTACCATTGTGCCCCAAATCAGTTCTACATCCAACTCACACAAATAATTATTATCCTCGGTAAATTTATGAGCTAAAAGAAGACTAATATTGACTTTCATCAGGTTCCTCGTCCAGTTTTCTGAAACTTTTGCAGCAAAAGATACTATTATGGAAATTCCAATATTGAGTAATCAGAACTATTTAGGCTTGGTTTTTGCCCATTTGAGGCCTAAGCTATACTATTTTAATGTTTTAATATTCAGTATTTATATTAATTGCATTTTAATTCTTTATAGTCAATACTCAATGTTAAGTCTATTTATAATTATTTGAAATTTATCTTTACTATTAAAAGTAGCATATTTCTCAGCACTAGAAATACCAGAATGGAGGATCTCCTCATGCCTTTCCCCAGGCCATCTGTTTCTGCTCTTACTTATTTCCATGAAATTTCTTGAGGCTGCATGAAATTTGTCATTTGCCTGTTATTGCTTTGTTATCTTCTTTTTCAAAAAATAAAAACAAATTAAGCAAAGATGGTGCAAAATAACCAAATAATTAAATTTTTATTGGTTAGTTTGGTGTAAGGTTTTGTTCATTTCTTGTTTTTAATTTCACAGGGTCGTACCAGTATAACGTCCCGGAATCATTGCCCGTGGCTTCCGTTGTGGCCAGAATTAAAGCTGCCGATGCAGATATAGGAGCTAATGCTGAAATGGAATACAAAATTGTGGATGGTGATGGATTCGGGATTTTCAAGATTTCTGTTGACAAAGATTCACAGGAAGGAATCATTACTATACAGAAGGTAATATTTATTTTTGTTTCCTGTGAAGGTAATATCATAGAGATTATTGAGAAAACTTGTCTGCTCTGAAAGAAGAATGTGTTAGACACATTGAATGGCTTTATGGGACCATTGTTATTTTAATTTTAGGAAAAAATGCTGTGCATTTATTTTTACGTGTCGGGATTGTAGAGAAAATTGAGTAACGTGTAATTACACTCTATCAGTTCTATTCTCTGAGCAGACCCACAGCTCTTATCTAAGCTCTGTAACAGAAAAGCATACTGGCAAATGTGCTGTTTTAATGACCTGCTTCGTGAGATGAATATTCTTTTATTTTTTAATTAATTTTTATTAGAGTATAGTTGCTTTACAATGTTGTGTTAGTTTCTGCTGTACAGCGAAGTGAGTCAGCTATATGTATACATATATCCCCTCTTTTTTGGATTTCCTTCCCATTTAGGTCACCACAGAGCAGAGGTGAGTTCCCTGTGCTGTACAATAGGTTCTCATTAGTTATCTATTTTATACATAGAGTGTATATATGTCAATCCCAATCTCCCAGTTCATCCCCCCCCGAATATTCTTCTTTGTTGACTACTTTAGTAATGAAACCCTAAAATCATCCAAAAGCCTTTGTAAGCAACTAGACAAGCACTCCACATACGTGAAAATAATATACATAAACTTGGAACTAGAAACTGAAATGTTATAGACTAGCTACATTATCAGCCATTCCTTTTTAATATTTATATTAACTGAAGTATTTGAAAAATTTATATAAACAGGGCATGGAAAGTTGTGAAGCCTATCATAATCCCTTAAAAAATAAGTGCAAAGGAGATTTAAAAAAATCTTTATAATCCAAAATAAAGACTATTTGCCAAATTAGCTCCCAACACTGATTAGATATGGGGGAAAATGAGCTGTTAACTCCCTTTGATCTGTATAGATGTGATCCTTGACAAATGTTAAATTAAAAAAAAAAAATCAAAAGGAATTGTTCCAGAATATAGTCTTATTTTCTCAAATGTTTGAAATACTAAAAATTAAAACATACGTGAGAATGCCCACACTCAAGATACTGGGATTTTATGCCAGTGTAACAATCCAGGTGTATAACTCTGTAATTAACACTCCTCAATAATTAACACATCAATAAAGAAAGTTATATTTTAGTTGTTATAGGAAAACATATGTTCAATTTCAGGCCAATGGGCATAACATTTCTGCAGTTATTTCCAGTGGACAGCTGCTGTTTTAGCTCAGCTGGTGACAATCTGTCTAAAAAAGTTTTAATAAGTAGGCTAGGCCAACTCTTGGTAAAATGTTTTGTTGTCTAAAATAAAAGGAATGCACTAAGGTGCAATGCTGCTCAAAGATTTCAGAGATGCATCTGAAATCAATCTGCTCATATTCCAGAAGTTTTAAATATATATTGAAATTATTTTATTGAACACATGTATATTTCATATAATGAGAGCATAAATCATTGAAGAAATATATAAATACAAATATATATGTATTTGATATGAGATATTTGATTCAGTAATAGAAAAAATTTTATACTCAGTTCCTTGATATTATTTCTAGAAGTTTTAGAGAACTGTTTAAAAAAAAAGCTATAAGAAAACTGGATAAAATGCATTTAATCTCACAGCATAAAATTCATTAAAAAAATTACAAGGTAAAAATTAATGATAACTTACAATGATATAAAAGTCACATAAATAATTATTACTACTGTTCTAGGTAGTGGTTAATATCTGCTAGGATTTATCTTGAGTAATTTAAAGCCTTCTTACTTAATTCTCAAATCTCATGAATGTATTATTAAGTACAGTGAACATATGCAATCATTATAGAATGTCCAACAAAAGAAAAAATGGTTAAGTAATTTTTGATATTTCCAAATTGTAGAATCTTGTACATCATCAAAATGGTGTGGTGACATTGTCTTAGCATATTAACTAATATGGGAAATGATTGTATAAAATACTACATAAAAAAAGCAGTATCCAAAATTTTACAGACCCTTTGTTTCAAATTTTCATTTATATAGAATAAAAATTGCAGGAAAATGTTAAAATGATAACAGTAATTGTTTCTGGATCTTCACTGTTTTTCAATATATAATATGCATTCGTTTTTATAATTACAGTGTTACTAGATTCATAAGAATATTATTCAATGACAAAACCAAAATATATTTCATTAACAGCACTGTATGATCTACTTTTAGTATTGATGAAAACTCTTGTCCAAATGCAGAAATATGTCACAGAGATGTCAGTCACTAGACTGAAATTTAGTGTGTTGTTGAAGCTTTCTCAGGTATTGAAAAAGACATTGTTGTCCTCTAATGAATTAAGATTCAAAAACATTCCAAATCCTATAAACATTTAGATTAATGGATTTAAAAAAATTTTGATACTAGAGATTTCTGCCCATGCACAGCCAAGTGAGTGATGTTTTGTACCTAATAAATGCCCAATAATTGGTAATTAAAATTTTATCAATCTGGCATTATATGGGAAGTTACCTAAATGTTTCAATAATTTCTTATGCTAAATATGAGATCAAAATTGTGTTATTTTCTGTTTAAATTATTGACAACGAAAAATAAGTTTTATTTTCTCCAGTGGCTTCTAATAGATGAATACGTCTAATTTTTATTGTTTCTCCTGCTCTGTTTTCTTATATAATGTCAGTGATTGCCTTTGGATAATTAAGCACACTCAGTGTACAGGAAAATCTTGAGAGACAATGATGGTGGAAAATTTTACAATTTTACTGTTGTGGTTTAAATAACCAGTAAAATATTTAATATTTAATGAAGAGAATCTTGTTCACTTTGAACTCTATAAAGCATAGAACCAAGTCGGATAATATCTACATAGAAATAAGTGGAGATAACACCTCTTAGTTTTCTTCACGCTGAAAATCTTTAGTGTTAGCAAATGTTGCTTCACACTTTCATGCTACCCTCTTTCTCCACACAGTCCTGCATAAATAATAGATATCGAGGTAATTACGTGGTATACATCAGTCTAATTTTTATTTCCAATGCTTCCTCCACCCACAAACTCTTTTTTAAAAATTATAGTTTTGCATTTTCTGCTCATATATTCCAGTGCCTAACCAACCCAACACAGAGTTCTTACCGATATTGAAATAAACATAAAAAGTGGCTTCTCTAAGAGTTAATTAAAAATAGTGGAAATGATATATTGGGTTGGCCAAAAACTTTGTTTGGGTTTTTCTGTAACATCTCACAGAAAAACCCAAGTGAACTTTTTGGCCAACCCAATATTTACTTTGCAGTTGAAGCTTTAGTGATCAGTGAATTTTTTTCACTTGAAAAACTTACTTATGGTATTAGGCGTTAATCTAGTTTTTAGATGAAAAAGTACTGTTACTTTGTAATTTTTTAATTTTTGAGTTTTTTATTAATTTATTCAAAAATGCAATTCACATTTTATGTGCAGTGACTACACCTAGCACTGTACCTTAGTATTAGTTTTGTATTAATCCAGGGCTTCTCCTGTTTAAAAACCTCAAATAAGGCTCATATTCCAACTCCTTACATGGACATCTAAGAGCTAGTTTTGGACCCCTAGAATTATTTAGACTTATATTTACCAGATACATATCCCACTATTCCTAGTTTTAT
Organism: Lipotes vexillifer; assembly: GCF_000442215.2. Taxonomy (NCBI): domain Eukaryota; kingdom Metazoa; phylum Chordata; class Mammalia; order Artiodactyla; family Lipotidae; genus Lipotes; species Lipotes vexillifer. The sequence continues at coordinate 400,399 of NW_006787688.1, forward strand.
TCAAAGATCTAGAATAGACACTAAGCCACTTTTAATTCCTAGAGGCAACATAAATTTTCTTCTCGGTCTTCAAACGTTCCCTCCTGCAGGACTCAATTATGCTCCGCTCCTGTGCTCACTTACTGTTGCTCTTTCTTTTTTTTTTCTTTTGTGGTACGTGGGCCTCTCACTGCTACAGCCTCTCCCGCTGTGGAGCACAGGCTCCGGACACGCAGGCCCAGCGGCCATGGCTCACGGGCCCAGATCCATGTTCCATGTGTCAAATCCTTGTTAGTTGATTAATTTGCTATCTGAATTGATAAATGAAAATCTCTATCCTAAAAATTAACATGTGCAAGGAAGAAGGTGTGCTTGTACTTACACGGCATTTCTAAGTCAGTCAACAAAAGGGGGTCTAAAAAAATAGCTGATTTTGGTCAAATAAATAATTTCTAAGGGTCACTTTCATGTGGTGTTATATGGACATACATTTTAAACAAGGATTGGCTTTTTTTTTTTTTTTTTTTTTTGTGGTGCACGGGCCTCTGACTGTTGTGGCTCTTCCGTTGCGGAGCACAGGCTCCGGACGCGCAGGCTCAGCGGCCATGGCTCACGGGCCCAGCCGCTCCGTGGCATGTGGGATCTTCCCGGACCAGGGCACGAACCCGAGTACCCTGCATCGGCAGGCAGACTCTCAACCACTGCGCCACCAGGGAAGCCCCATTCTTCCTTCTTTAAACCAAATAATTAAACAGGGGAAGTAAAATTGTCTGTACCACAATTTGTTTTTCTTGATCAAGGAAGGGTGTGTGTGCACGCATGTGTTTCCCTTCAATGTTGGGAGCTGGTCTAGTAAAAATGTATTACCATGGTTTTTTCATAAATTTAGCTGTGGTCCCAAAGATTTCGGCAAATATCTAAGTCTTTGTAGAAGTGTCCGAGAGAGCCCCGGCCCCATTTGCCAGCCAACTGGTTGGTCCCACCTAGTCTCTCAAAGATTTGAACCTGACCTGAGAAAGGAGTTGCATAGTAGATGGATAACGCTATTCCCCAGGTAGACAGGGGAAGGGAGACTTTCTTATGGAGGTAACCACCTGTGCAGAGCTTTGTCATATGAGATAGCACGTTAAGCTCAGAGAAATAGAAATAGGGCCATTTTACTGGAGCACAGTGTGGGAGGAGGGGATGCTGGCACGAGATGAGGCAGTGTAAGTGAATGGGCTTTTTATGCCTCCTTTGCAAGGCCACTGTTACATATATGTACAGTGCTTTGCAAATGAGAGTGGATTACAAATAATAAATATTAAAAGGTATTTTACTTTCAGCTACAATAAAATATGCTATGGAATAGAAAATTATATTTGCTATTTTCTCTTGAACCCTTATTGTTGGGACTGTGATAATTCTAATTCAAAGCATTTCTTTTCAAAGCACTGAATTTTAATGATATTTATTTAAACATATTTAAAATATTATCACTTTCCTGGCCACAGTCAAGTAGCACACCTTTTTTTCTGTTAAGTTTAAAGCCTTAAAGTCTTTTCTGGTTTCTTTTCTTGTCCCTTCTTGATCAATAATAGATCTTGTCTCTTTGTTTTTTTTTTTTTTTTTTTTTTTTTCTTGCGTTATGCGGCCCTCTCACTGTTGTGGCCTCTCCCATTTGCGGAGCACAGGCTCCGGACGCGCAGGCCCAGCGGCCATGGCTCACGGGCCCAGCCGCTCCGCGGCATGTGGGATCTTCCCGAAACGGGGCACGAACCCGCGTCTCCTGCATCGGCAGGCGGACTCTCAAGCACTGCGCCACCAGGGAAGCCCTCTTTGTTTTTTTGTTTCGTGTTTTTTCCTACTCTCTTTGGCATTACCCTAAGATTGGTTATCATTGCTTCACTCCAAAACTATTTTCATTGTTCCTGAGCTTTTTAATTTTTAAATCTATCCTTTTTTTAAAAAGAATTGCTGTTCAAAACTCAACATTATTTTATTTTTATTAATCCAACTAGTTTGAAAAGAAGCTACTCTATACTAAGAGATTAAGACAGAGTGATACAGCAAATTGAAAGGAAGTGGTAAAATAATCATCAATGAGGTTATAGATTTAGAAAATTCTAAAAATTTATTGAAAAATTATTAGAATTAAGGAGGGCTTTCAGTAATGAGAGCTACAAAAGTAAGTTACAAATCAGTAGCTTCATTATAGCTCATGAGAACATGTGTATGAGCTCTGGTCTTCAATCCAACCGTACGGCTTCAGCCCACTAGAAGTTGTGTGTGGAATATCCATCCCTCTTGGGGGGATATTCCATCTTAAAGCAGTGTGAGCTCACAAAGGCAATCTTTATTCCCAAATCCAAGTGCTTTTCCATCATGAAGCCAACAGTATCTTGATTCTCAATTTCAGAAGAGTGTCTTTGTTTACATTTTTTTTTTTTTAACTAAACTCTCTTTGGAGTGTTTTTCTCAGAACGAAGGAAGTCCTTTCTGAAGATTTGCTGGTTCTCTCTGTTAAGAACTAACAACTACTTACGACACTCAAGGACAGGATTTTGATTTTCAGTTCTTCTTATCAAGATTTCAGTAAATGGGGGTCTATATTCCATTCCAGCTAAAACATTTCCAGAGACCCCTCCAAGTTGAGCAGAGTCTGAGAAAACATATATGAGTCCCATAAATTCAGTATTCTTTTCATGACCAGATAATAGGAGAATCATTTGTGAAATCTAGAATGGATTTCTGAATCTGAGTCACAAGAGCATTCTGATTAAAACCAAGAAATTCTGAAAGAAGACAAATGAAGCCTTCTTCCATTGTTCTCAGAATATTTTAAAATTTTCACTGAGATAAACTAGAGAATGCTATGGACAGTCCGTAAATATGAACCATTTGTTCATAGGTTTTTCAGGCTCTCCTGACTATAGGAAAACCTTTACAACCAGGCACTGCTAAGATGTTGATGAGCTTTTTGTTAAAAGACATATTTGTTCTGATGCTGTGTGTCTCAGAGTATTACTTCACATTTGGATAATAGAGTTCCTATGTCCATTTAGATAGTCATTTCTATTGGAATTATTTTGTACCTGTGAACCATGCTTGATAATCATCTGAACTTATTTTCTCTCTATAGTATAATAAAACTATAGTCCATTGCTTTTTCATAAACAATGCACTGTCATGGTTATAATGAGATTTATTCCAGTTTGAGCAAATTATTATCGTATTTTGAAACATCTACATATGCTGTACTTGCATAGGGTGAACTTGGGAGCAGGGAGAGAAGAACAGAAAAACAATCTTTTTCTAAAACATGCTAAAGAAAGAAAAAAGAAGTACAGAATTGTAAAAAGTTATCTTCAGGTATGCTTTTATTGCTCCAATGTCTTATATAAATATAAATTCTGCATATGACCAAATATACAGAATCCACAAGGCTAAAGATTTGTATAGATGTTACCATAGAATTCTTTTTTCAGAATTCAGTTATCCTTTCTGTACATTAAGAATAGACATGCTTATATATTTTAGGTATTTTTAAAAATGATAACAAAACCACAGTGTTAAGCCGTTAAAGCAAAGTACAGTCTATTTCTGTGGCCATTTATGAATGATTTGATGATAACCTTTATAACCAGTTTTACATGGGGCCTCAAAATTCACCAAGCATAAACATAAGTATTATCCCATGTGAGTGAAAACTGTGTCTTTCTTTCTACCTAGAATTCTTTCTGTTTACATTTCCCCATCATAATTTACAATGTAGGAAATTCTATTTTTCCTTTGAGGTATGGCAATCTTACCTTTAGCGTACTTCAGTTTTCAATGTAAGACCTCAGTTGGGATTACGGAAAGATATGTGTCTCCTTTGACTGTGCAAAAGCATACATTTTGGATTTTAGTTTTAGATTAATACAATAACTCTAGTGAACATCTGAATTTCAGATTATATTTTCCAATTTGTTCTACCCATTGTTACTGTGTATATATAAGTGGATCCTAACATCGTCTTAATCATCATGCACATGGGTGCACGTGTATAGACTGTTCTCTACATATTTCGAGTATAATAAACGAGTATAAATTTACTCATTTTTGAATAGTCAAGATTAGAGATGAATTTAGGGTCTTAAAAAAATAAGATAGCAACACTCTTTGAAGAAAGTTGATCAAAGAGACTAAGACCCTGTTCCTTAGGAGTATTTTCCATTTTCTTTGATTTTGGCAGTTATCAGAGCAATCTTCTCAGAAAAAGGGTATGTCAAAGACATATTCCAGTGAGCCCTTCATGGTTTTTTGTTTTATTTTGTTTTGTTTCGCTTAGTACAAGTCACAGATAATGCACGGTTTTCCTTATTTCTGTCTTTTTCCATGGTGTGTTGTTTCCTAGATTAGTTTCAATGGGTAGGATTCCAAGAAAGAGATATTTAAGAAGTAGATAAGAGGGGATTTAGTGATTACCTAAGGAAAATTGGAGAGAGAATTTAAGGACAAAACTAATGATTCTAGTATGAGTAGCTAGATGAAAAATGTGCTGTTCCTTTAGAATGGGAGTGTGGAGATGATTAAAATCATGTTTGGAATATATTTGCGTTACCTGTGATATCTAGGTAACTATTTGTAGAAGGTCATGAATGAGGGTTTGTAGTTTAGAGGAGAGATCTAGAGTACAAACTTAGGTTTGGGGGTCATAGCGTATGCATGGCAATTAAAATGAGAGGGACGACTGAGAACATCATAGAGCGTGCATATAAAACGAGGGAAAGACTGCTTTAGACATTACTTGGTGAAACTGACAAATTTAAGTTAGGGCAGAGAAAGATTCAGAAAAGGCAATTTATTGTATTCTTCCAGGATTAAGATATTTTAAGAGAATTTAAAAACAACTGATCAACAAAGCAAATAAAAAATTCATATTTAGATCAATAAAAAGAATTGCATATATTGTCAGTAGAGGGAGGGGATTGATGGATCCTGGAATCTATGTTATATAGTAAAGACATGACATAACCAATAAGGGAATGATAAGAGTCAAAGGCCTGGAGTTCAAGGAAATTTCCACGTCTAGATCTGATCTCTCTGCCACTAGTTCATTTGGTCATTTCAAGTCTGTTTTGGTTCATTTTCCCTGGATATGCAGCCATCACATGTCAAAAAGTGAAGTCACCCACTTTTATTCTCTTCCTCTTTGTGATTGTATCAGCTGCTACCTAACAAGTCATCCCAAAGCTGGTGCTTTAAAACATTATTTCTTTAGGTCATGATTTCATGGGTCAGCAGTTTTGTGGGGCCTCAGCAGGGTGGTCTTACGAGGGCTCACACATGGGTCAGAGGTCAGCTACTCGTGAGCTTGGTGGATCTGCCTCTGTAGAGGTGGCTGTCTGTCTGCTGGAATGACAAGAGAGGCTGGAAGCGTGCCTTCCAGCAGCCAGCAGCTAACCTGACTTCGTTCCATGAATGGCAAGAACAAAAGCTCCATGGTCTCCAGAAGCTGATTTCCGGAACCGACACAACATCACTTCCACCACATTATATTGATCGAAGCAAGACCAGGTGACCCAGATTCAAGGAGCGATGGGGGGGAAATACATGAAGAGAGAGGAGCTATAAAATATTGTGGATACTGTGAAAGAAGAAAAAAGATTTGGGGTCCCAGCTCTGCTCCAGAGAAACTAAAAAACCTTCAGGTTACATTTACATGAAGTGGCAAAAGTAAGGGTGAATCTCAGATCAGCTGACCTCCACTTGAATCTCCTCTCCACTGTCAGCATTACTCACAGAGTAATTGTGTGGATCAAGATTAATTAATAGTTGCCACTATGTGATAAAGATCCCCAGGAAAACATAAACTAAACTGTCTTTGGGTCATAGTCTGGATTCAGCTTCCCTGAAAATGATCGAGACCCTTTCATGGAAGTTCCTGGTCCAGTCAGTAGTGCATGCTGGGAAATATGGACCTCAGCACAGTAAGGGAATCAATCTGAGCTATACTGTGAACCAGGTTTTTGATGCTAGGCAGGAATATAGTCATTTGCAAGGCTTGTTTTCTATCTTCTGCTTATAGAATCCAAACAGCCTACCTAAATTCACTCTTAGAACTATAACCTGCGCAGGGTAAGGACTATATAAATGTGTATTGTTCATGGGAACTACATTTAGCTGTTTATGGTACTGCCACTGTAGACAGGTGCTATTAGCAATTTGAAATGTGTGTGCATTTAGTTGGTGGTCATAGAATTTTTTTAAAAAATTGTTACCAAATGGAGATGTGTTAGTATACCTGCTTGAATTGCTTTTTTAAAAATATTCAGTGATCTTTATATCTAGGTTAAAATGTTAACATAAGTACTCTTGGAGGTCAGAGGGCACTCGTGGAGCTAGATAATGGAAATAATAATTCCTGATATTTGTATCCTTATTTTATTCCTAATAGCTTGACATAATTTAATGTTTAATGTCTTAGGCTTAAACATCTCTGCAGTTACTCATAAACTGGACCCTTTCTCAGGGTCCCAGTTTACCTGTAGAGCACCAGATACTTTCTATGTAGTGGAAGTGATCTTTGCAAAATGTGAATGTTTATATCAAGCACCTGAGAAGCAGCTGTGTTAAAGTATGGGGTTTTTTTGAAAGTTAAAATAATGACACTCATAAAAATGTAAAATGGACATGGAGACACCCAGTAATTTTTTACTGCTTATTCTAAATTTGCTTTTACTCATTTTGCTATTTTTCAAATAATTTATTCTTAGATTTTTTTTCTTTTTTCTTTCTTCATTCAGCAGTCAGTGAATCTCTGTCCTACCTAAGACAGTTGTTACCTACTTGTAACAACTGGTAACCTACCTACCTACCTGTGTAAGATTATACATTTGGCTTCTCTCGTAGATCTCAAAGCCTAGCACAGTGAGACAGACATGAAAGGGTCAGTCCCTTGTAGAGGACACCCACAGAGCTGGTGAAACTTCCAGAGGTCTTCTCCCCCTTCACACCTGAGCCTCTCTGAGGGCATCAATGTGGACCATTATATACATAATTATTACATATATATATATAAAACAATTGTGTGTGTGTGTGTGTGTGTGTGTGTGTGTGTGTATAACAGTTTAGAACACATCTTTCTCTTCCCTTCTTCCCTATAAAAAAATAACTTATTGCCCAAATCTGGATATAGGTTTTGTGATTCACACAAATTTCAAGACAGGTAAAAGCTGCATGCTGCTGATAAAATCACTAGCTGTGAAAGCAAAAATGTCACTGGACAGAGTTAAACAAGTAAGACAGACCTCAAGGATATTGCAGTTAGGAGAGAGAGACGAGAATTCAGTGTAAACTCAACTCAGGTGAAACAAAGGCCTGGAGAATTTTTTAAGAGCTGGAGAGAGTGAGTGAGTGAGTGAGTGTGTGTGTGTGTGTGTGTGTGTGTGTGTGTGTGTGTAATGGGGGCAGGGGTGTAGGTGACACTGTGTTTGCTTTACCCAAAGGAAAAGTAAATTTTCTTGTATTTTCATGATAGCAGGTAGTTTTGTAACTTGGAGCAAGACTCTTGCTGAAGATTGGTTCTAAGAAAAGGTAGGTCAGGGGCCTAGAGTCAGGAAGAAGCCTGTCTGCATTTAGTCAAGCTGACAGAGATATTAAGCCCTTCTTGGGCATAACCCAGTGACGAGGGTAAAGAAAGGCAGTAGTGCAGTTGTGCATAATAATGGCATTTTTTGCTTTTGGAAAGTACTTAGGGAAAAACTTTAGAATTCATATTGTATATAAATGTACAAAATTGTTCTTTGCTGAGATACCTTGTCCAAGGTTGTAGATTACGTCTAAGGTTCTGGGTAGTCGATTTATTTAGAATAAATTAATCATAAAGGGAAAGTTATGATTGTGGGTTCTTTTCCATGGGTACAGTTTCATTTAAGCCCATTTAAGCCCTACATAAGCCCTACATAAGACAGTGGTCAGCAAAATTTTCCTGTAAAGACCAGATAGTAAATATTTAGGCTTTGCAGGCACCATGTCCTCAGCCACAGGTTAAAGGACTGGCTTGGCTGTGTGCCAGTAACACTTCGTTTATAGACATGGAAGTTTGAGTTCTATTTAACTTTCACGTATCCTTTTTTTTTTTTTAAAGAAGAAAATAGCTGGTCTCCAAAAGATTTCAGTAAGAAAAATGGCAGACAGAGTTATCTGAGAAGGAGGGAGCAGCAGGTGATACAAACTAGAAGGGACCAAGTATGCTGTTTATAGTGAATAGTTCATTTTAATTGTAGTAAAAAAAAAAAAAGGGTGGAAGAGGGGTGAACCTCTGATCTGGAAAGAGAAGCTTATTATTTGGGGCTCCTTAGACCACGGATTGGCAAACAACTGCCTGCGTGTCTCTGGACAGCTCAAGAGCTAAGGATGGTTTTACATTTTTAAGTGACTGAAAAAAATTAAAATGTCTTATGTAGGAAAAATGATTTATATTGATTTGATCAAGTAGGGAGGATATTGAAAGCAACAGAGTATATGCTTTGATCCCAAAGACAGCTGGAAGCTCCAGAGAAAGAAATGCTTTTAAAGATGATGAATGGTCTCAGTGCTTTTGTACAAAATCAGTATTAAACATAAGACACTATATACATAGACAGTCTCAACATGCATACACACACACACACACCAGCCCCAATGGTTCCATGCCATGGTTACAGGAACAGAAGGAAGAATTTCCTGAACGATGTAACTTGGATCAGACCCTGAAACATCAACAGCAGCATTGGCCCAAAGTACAAGGTCTAAAGGAGGTCATTGAGCTTAACGAGAGCGTGTTTGGCTATAGACCAGAAGGCGAGCTATATGCAGAAAGAAAAATGCAGTGTAATGATTTTACTAAATGAATTCAAGATGATATTTTAACTTGGTTTTTACTGTTGAGGAAGTTAAAAGTGGCAGGGGGGAACTGATGAGTCTCCACTGTTTATGATAGTTAATTGTTTTGAATGTAACAGATGAATATTATAAACTGGCTTTGCCAAAGATATAGGCCGAGGTGTCATGGGGGAAACAGAAGAGAAAGACATAATCTTTACTTTCCATTTGATTTGCTCATAATCTAGCTGGAAATCATGGCGCTAATAATAGTATAGTAGTAACAGCAAATGCTTATACAGTAATTACTCTGTGTCCATGACTGTTCCAGATGCTTTAAATTTATAAATAATTTACAGCAACCCTACTTACTTGGCGAGGTAGGCAGATACCTAGATGTGATAATGCCATACACCATGAGGCCCTAATTGCTCTTAGAGTTTGAGCAATGCCTGCTTGTTCTAGCAGAAACGGCATGGGTGGTGGACAGATGTGGCTTGGAATTCACGTAGTGTGTCTGCCCCTAAGTACACATAAAATTTTGGGCTTTCACTGGAGCTCTTTGCTATTTAGTTTCAATAATACCAACCTTCTTCTGTCTTTTAAAATGCACATTAAAGATGTGTGTAAAACTTTTTTTTGGAGTTAGCTCTCTATAAATATAAAGAAGTTTTAGTTTTAGGTGAGGGGATTATGAGATCACTCATAAAGAAGAAAATAGCTGGTCTCCAAAAGATTTCAGTAAGAAAAATGGCAGACAAAGTTATCTGAGAAGGAGGGAGCAGCAGGTGATACAAACTAGAAGGGACCAAGTATGCTGTTTATAGTGAATAGTTCATTTTAATTGTAGTAAAAAAAAAAAAAGGGTGGAAGAGGGGTGAACCTCTGATCTGGAAAGAGAAGCTTATTATTTGGGGCTCCTTAGACCACGGATTGGCAAACAACTGCCTGCGTGTCTCTGGACAGCTCAAGAGCTAAGGATGGTTTTACATTTTTAAGTGACTGAAAAAAATTTAAAAAAAGGATACGTGAAAGTTAAATAGAACTCAAACTTCCATGTCTATAAACGAAGTGTTACTGGCACACAGCCAAGCCAGTCCTTTTACCTGTGGCTGAGGACATGGTGCCTGCAAAGCCTAAATATTTACTATCTGGTCTTTACAGGAAAATTTTGCTGACCACTGTCTTAGTTATAATGCTTACTGTTTTAATCCTAAAGTTCATCATCCTTTGATGGCAATACATTTCAACAACCCTATTTGATAGTTTAGGAAAGAGTATGTCCAGCAAGCTGCTTTCTCTTTCAGCATCTCTGACATAGATGTCACTTGACAGATGAAAAAGCAGCTTCTCTGTGGCATCATTAGTTGGGGTCAAAGTGACAATAATTGGTTTCAGGTTCTTAATAATCCTACATATTTATTTTCTTGTGAGCTGCAGCTTGAACTGTGTTTTGGTCAAATTTCCAAATATATCTAGTCTCCAGTGCTATGTAGTTTCAAGTATTGAATAGAATCTGTTTAGACATTACCTTCATCTCCTTCCCTTTCCTTCTTTGTCGTTCCCCAGTTATTATTTTAACTGCTTTCACCGAGTATAACCTTGCTCATTAAATCTAGTAGTTATGGAATGTATTGCTTTTGTAGAAATCAATAAAAAAGAGAAACAGGAATTAACATTTTATTGCAAAAGCCTTTTCTTCAATATGCTTAACAGTCCTATCCATCACACCACACCCTTCTTTGAAAACTAGTCTGGCTTATTCCGGTTTGCTCTGAAAATCATTTTGTGTGGCACTTCCTTCTGTCTGGAATCTTGATTCATAGGCTTTCATATGAATTCTTTTTTTGCTCGATTTTCAGAATAGCTTTTAGGCAACCAATCATCACGCATGATCCTGTGTTTCTTTATGACTTGGCAGCATCCAGATGTCTTTACTGCATGTTGTTGCCTTTTAGACACACTTAAAAAAAACAAGTTGACATAAAATAATTGCATTCATTTGTGCAGTAAATGTAAATTATTCTTTCATAAGTCAGTCAAACTTTTACTTGAATACAGAAGGACTAGCTGTCCCTTTGGTAAACCTGAATGAATATCTTAAAAGCTGTGGTTTTGGACTTCCCTGGCAGCACAGTGGTTGAGAATCAGCCTGCCAATGCAGGGGACACGGGTTTGATCCCTGGCCTGGGAAGATCCCCCATGCCACGGAGCAACTAAGCCCATGCACCACAACTACTGAGCCTGCGCTCCAGAGCCCGCAAACCACAACTACTGAGCCCGCGTGCCACAACTACCAAAGCCCACGCGCCTAGAGCCCGTGCTCCGCAACAAGAGAAGCCACCGCGATGAGAAGCCTGCGCACTGCACCAAAGAGTAGCCCCCGCTCACCGCAACTAGAGAAAGCCCACGCGCAACAACGAAGACCCAACACAGCCAAAAATAATTAAATTAAAAAAAAAAGTTGTGGTTTTGAGTCAATTGAAAAGGAGATGGTAAACAGGGTGTTTTTTTTTTTTACATAGTCTATCTTACATATACACATAATATATAAAAGTAATATTTTTCTCCTAATTTATCAGTTTAATAAATATTATAAGAACAAACTGAGGGGATTCCCTGGAGGTCCAGTGGTTAGGACTCCACACTTCCACTGCCGAGGGCGCGGGTTCAATCCCTGGTCAGGGAACTAAAATCCTGCAAGGTGCATGGCGTGGTGAAAAAATAAAAATTAAAAAGACTACAAACTGAATAGGTTCATATTCATGCTATGTGTGAGTATGTTTAGAGTGTCTTAAGTAAATGCATTTAGGTAAATAAGAATGCTTTGTTTTATTTTTAGCAGAACCCAAATTAAATATCGGATTACATGTATAGGCCCCAGAAAATTATAACGAAGAGGTCAAGTTTCTTAGAAGAGGATTTGCAGCACAATTACTTGAAGAGCCTTTTCAAAATACATATGCTTGTGACTCATCCTGGGTCTGCTGAATCAAAATCTTGGAAGGAGCCAGGAATGTGTTGGAAAGTTCCCCTGAGTGGTTCTGATTCTTACCTTTGGTTGAAGACCATTGGGGTAGAAATATTTTTAGATAATAGTCAAAAAAAGGTAGCCTCATAAAAATATCACTGAATTTATTAATAAGGTGCTGTTTATGGCGCTGTGTAGCACATGCCCCAGGATTTTCATGTGAGACCTCAGATAAGAATGAAAACTTGGTTTTCCCACAGTAATTATATGAAGTTTTTTATAGTCAAGAAAAACAATATACCTGGTTCTTTCTTCCTCTACCTCCCACTTCAGCCATCTGGATTCTCTGGGGCAAAGGTGTAGTTCCGTTTTGAGGCTCTTGAGGCCTGGATAGCTACATTCTAGCTTTTCCTAATTCATTAAGAATTCATTGAGTTCTTTCAATGTACCAAATTCAGAACAGGCAATTCTAGGAATACTACTACTGAACAAAACAGTTTGGAGCTTACAATCTAGTAGATGAGACAGCTGTTAAGCAGATAAACATTTGAGTAAAGTGCTCTCTGGACTAGATATTGTGAACCTGTTTTGAGTATTGGTTTATATATTTTTCATATATAAAAAGATGAGCCATGGAATCTCTTCATGTCCTATTTATGTGGAAACACACACAACACATATAGTATATATTTTTATATATATGTGTTGTTATATTTTATATAAGTGGTATGTACATTTTGTCATGTATTGCGTATATAGCACACATATGCCCATACACACGATGGATAAATTTAGATTACAGTTCTTAGCAGTACATTTTAGCCCATTTTTCCTAATGCTTTTTTATTAAATAACACGTAAAAAGACAAGTAAATTATGCTTTATATGTGCTAGTATTTCTACTGGTTTCTTTCTAAAGTTTTTGTTTTTATATCATTAAATGTAACAAATATTTTGGGACAGTTTTTTAGTGGTGAGATTGAGATTGAAAGTCACAACGAGCTGGGACCCTCTGTACCCCTTGAAGAAAGAGAAGCATGTGATTGTCACAGACAAGTTCTACCTGTTGGGCATAGAATTCTTTTTTTCACAGACGGTGCTTCATTAGTACAACATTTAATTGCCCTTTTACAATTTTTTAAGCTACCATATGGTTTGACTTGGATCACTGTTTTTGAGAAAAGTGTTAGCATGTTAATCCTGTTGAAAAGTTGCAGAATGGTGATTCTAGAATATAACTGTCAACCCTCATACAAATAGAGACAGAGAGAGAGACAGTGTATACTGATGGCGGAATACTGAAGAGGGAAACAGTGGATGCTTCATCAGGAAGAATCAGCTATGTGTTCAGGCTGTATAACCTCGATATGCCACCTCTTCTGCTACAGCTGCATTTGGAAAACTTGAAAGTTAAGGATTGTAAAGTCCCCCAAATCAATGAAAATGACCTTGTAAATGAGAAATTCAACACAAAGTTATATTTTTCTTCCTTTTTAATGTGCACCCCTGGATACTGCAGTTAAATTACATGCTTCAAGAATACTACCTTGAGGTCCTCTTGGAAAAGATTTTAAAATCATAGCAGTTGTCATTCAGATAATGTTCTAAAGACCTGCATTTGCCCATGCAGTGTACCGCGGCAGTGGATTAAGTTAGCTCAAATGTACTTACCACATTGTCTATGAGCCAGAAAGCAGCTAGGATTCTGATTGGCATTATTATTTATTACTTTGGAATGCTGACGGTGCATTTTCCTGGCTGAGTCCATACTATGCTTACTGACATGCATGAATGAAAAGGCTCTGCTTTGCCGTAATTTAATTTTCCTAACAACTTTCTTTATAGGACTTGGATTTTGAAGCCAAAACAAGTTACACGCTACGGATAGAAGCTGCAAACAGAGATGCCGACCCTCGCTTTCTAAGCTTGGGACCGTTCAGCGACACGACAACCGTGAAGATAATTGTGGAAGACGTGGACGAGCCCCCTGTATTTTCGTCACCCCTGTACCCCATGGAGGTGTCGGAAGCTACGCAAGTTGGGAATATCATTGGGACCGTAGCAGCTCACGACCCAGATTCTTCCAACAGCCCTGTGAGGTAAGAGCTCATTGCTCTCCTCTTCTGTAATTTTGCAACAATGTGCCTTTATTCACAACTCATGTCTCTACGTTATGATGCCTTGGGGTCATAGCTAACAAAAACCAGTTTTGTATATGTATTGAGCCATAGCTGCAGAAGTGAAACAACATCAGAACAATGCAACATTTTAGTAATTCGAAAATGTGTCACCTGATTATCCAAGGCCATTATTGTGTGGCAGTATCTTTAGGCACCATTGTCATCCACAAGCAGAGCTGATGTGCCTATTCAGCCAGTTATCCTGAGCTCTTTCAACACAAACTGTGTTCAGAGAGAAAGTGATGCATGTCCTTGTTGTAGGATAAATGCAGATGTTAGAAAACTAATTTTATAAGCAATTTAAATTAGGAGTTAATTTTTCAACAACCCCTTTTTTATATTGGTCTATATGGATAGTATATGTTTGTTAGTTTATTAATTCCACTTATAAAAATAAAATAATACTGTATCTATATATAAGGACTATTTAAAAATGTCCTTTCAATAGTCCTGTAGAGAGAGTAGACACATTGTTATAACCAACTCTTTAGTACTAACAGAATGATGATATGTAAGCATTTCAAAATACCACAACATTCCAGTTCACGTTTTTTACTATAGTTTTACAATCTGAGAGCTACACGCATGTTGTTGTATATGCATGTATTTGGTTTGTCTGTGTGCATATGATAAAGCACGTCTTTTTTTTTTTTTTTTTTTTTTTTTTTGCGGTACACGGGCCTCTCACTGTTGTGGCCTCTCTCCCGTTGCGGAGCACAGGCTCCAGACGCGCAGGCTCAGCGGCCGTGGCTCACGGGCCCGGCCGCTCCGCGGCATGTGGGATCTTCCCGGACCGGGGCACGAACCCATGTCCCCTGTATTGGCAGGCGGACTCTCAACCACTGTGCCACCAGGGAAGCCCATAAAGCACGTCTTTTTAAGTAAATATTTAATAATATTTAAATGACTATATAGAACATACCAGAAATTACATTGTATTTCATGTCTTAATTTGGGTTCCTAAGTAATATTTTTCAGTGTCATGGTTTGGATTTTGATTACAAAAGCTAACAACAGATTTAACTTTTAGATTTAACTGATATTAATTATGCTAAGTGCTTTTGAGCTAACTTCTGAACTAAGTCTGGGCATTGCTTACAGAGTATCAAGAAAAATATCTATACATTAGACAATGACTTAGTTAAGAAGAGCTCATAATCTTTTTTCCTCCTAAAATAAGCCGATTTAGGCTTATTACTTATATAAATAAATAATTACACACATTTAGTAATATTAAATATCGTTTTATTATTTATATGTAAATAATAACCATATATATGTGTGTGTATATGTAATTAGTACTCTCCTTTCCTTCTCTTTTGTTTGACAGTAATATCACGGCCTAGTAAAGAATTGGTAGAAGCCAATTTTGATTCCAAAAGTGAAGTCATACTCATTGCTTCTCTGTCTTTACAACAAATTCAGGCTACATGGAGGCTATCTTACTCTTAATGCAGTGGTCATAAGCCATTTCTAAGAATGCAGCCTTCTGTGCACTAGAATATCTGTGGGTCACAGATGTACTCAGATGGAGTAAGCCTTCGCCTCCTCCCTGTAATAGCCCAGGCTTCATTGTCAAACAGCTCCCTGACTTAAGCTCAGCTCCATCTACCGAGTCCTACTGATGTGCACAAATCTGAATTTGGGTTTTGTTATAGCGTTGCAACTCTAGTGACATACTTGTCTCCTTCTCCCCAAGAACAACCAACCACAGTACAATCGTAGCCATAGATCAGCTACTCAGGGTAGTCTGAGTTCTGCTTAAATCACTTAATTTACTGGGGAGAAAGAGAGAATGCTTTCATGAAGTTGAGGATCTGGGAAAATAAAGAGACACACTAATATGTATCACAATTCAGTACTTCAGTGAGTGAGAGGATTTAAGAAAATTTTGATTTATGGTATTGATATTTTAATCTTATTTAAAAAATTTTTTCTGTACCCATTTCCTGTGTATTATCCTGTTAAAGCCTTTCAGTGTAAATATCTCACTTTTAATAATATTTTATTTGGAAAAAATGCAATGTTATATAATAACTTGGGGAAGGAGAAGGGAGAGTAGGATCAAATGGGTGATGACTTGAGTTAGAGGTGAAATGAGTTCTGTGTCTGCTCCCTGAAGCACAGAGATAGAAAGGGCCAACGGCTGCATTCTGCTGACCTTGTAGGTGAAGATCTCTGTGACTTCCATCAATGAAAGAGCAGCTGGCCAGCGCTGTATTTTTACCTCATTTTTATTTTCTTAAAACTAATCAAGGTGACCTTGAAAGTTCAGGTTAGTACCTCTTACCTCCTTTTCTAATCTCTAAGTTGCACAAATAGGGAGAGATTTTGTTCAGAGTGAACTGAAATGTGTGTGTGTGAATATTTCTTCTGCTTTTGTAAAATGAATTTCTTGACTTAGGCTTAATGCTTGTATTCTTGCAACATTTCTTTGCCTTGCACTATTTTTCATAAGGTCAGAACAATCACTCATAGCTTATTTGTTTCTGAATTTGTCTCTCACATATTTCTCTTTTCCTATCCATTTATGATCTCTTATAAGAGGCCAGCCTGCTCGTTGTGTAGTTTGGTGAGTTGATGGGTACTCCTAGCAGTGACATTCTCTAGAAGACTGGTTCTCTTCCCAGCACTGCTGTTTTCTGAGTATCCTAGCGGATGTCACTTAGCCTCCTAAGTTTCCATATAACCCAGTAAAAAGGAAAAGCAACACTTAATCCCTGCTTTGTCTCAAGGTTTTTGAAGATTAAGTGAGAAAGGGAAAATAACTGATGCTTTTAAACTGTCAGTCATGACTAAACTATTAGGATGTACTATCATTGGACATCGCTATTATTATAGTTTATTGTTTTCGTGGCATTTTTATTTCAAGGTCAATAAAGTCAGTGAAGAGAGACATATTTTACAAGCAACTGTATTGGCAATCTGTATTGAACATTGGTTTGTATTCACATATTTTCCAATATGTAGAAAATATTACATAGTCGTTTAATGGACATAAACATGTATTTGCATTGGGCACTCAAGTAACTATCAAAATGTAAGCCCTCTTCAACAGAGACCAGTGGAGGAGTAGATCACACAGTCTGCCGGGGTCCTAGGAAAAGTGAATCTCCAGGCTGAGATGGAAGCCGAAGACTCTTACCGTTGTGAGCTTTGTACTTCTGCACCTTTAGGAATATCGTAGTTGTTAGAGGAATGGAAAAGCAGTATTTGTTTCATCGTAATTGTTTAAAATTAGGCCAATAGTATTTGAATTGTAAAAGAGTACAGGAGGGTGGATAGTTAGTGTTTGAATTCATTGACATTCTTTGTAGTGTAATACTGAAATCTAGCACATGCCATTTACATTTGGAATGTTTTCTGATATATGGGGCAAGAGATTAGAATTCTAGAAAGAAACACATGTACTTGCCTCCAGCAAAGGTAAATTGAGATCTTCTTCCCACATGACCCATGCCTTGCCTTGTTTTGTTTGTTTGTTTGTTTTATTACCTATTCCATTAATGCACCCACCCAAAGCTCTTTGCATCTGCCCTTTCCTTAAAAGGAGATGAGGGCATCTACATTACTGTTGGAACCTTACCATCTGGTTCCATTTGGCTGTTTAGAAGTATAGTAAAAGTAGATTGAAAGATTAAATGAACCCGGAGCCCAGTGGCTGGCCAGAATATAACACCTTTGTGAACTGGTATGTCTTGTTACAGCTTGCCCACTATCCAGAGGGCTTACCTGGCCCAGCATTTCATGTACACTTTGCCTTCCTCTTTCCTGTTACGAAAATTAGAAGCCAGAGCTGGAAATTAGGTAATACTTGAGATTATGTAGGAAAAAAAGAGAGTTTTTTGAAAGCGAAAGTGGGTAATTGAGGGCCAGCATGTTTCTGGCTTTGTATTTTTTATGTAGTTGCCTACCATTTCATGTAAATTTTGGCCCCAACTACCAAATACCAGGCTCTATCTATTGAACTTGGAAGGACAGATTGTGTTCTGCTGATTCTGATCATTTTTCTGAATAGTAAAAGCTTTGCTTCTGTGTTTCCATCAGTAAGATGGTAAAAACTGTAAGAACAGCCTAGTGTTCAGAAGACTATTATTTCTTTATGTCAGCATCCATAGACTGATCAGTGAATCAACATACATTGATTAAGAACCTGCTTTGTGCACGACACTGGGAAAATACAGGAAAAAGAAAGATGAATAAAACATTTCCCCTCACCTCAAGGAGCTTACAATCTGGCTGAAGAAATAAGATTCCATAACAGTTAAACAATACAAGGGGAAAAAGTGCCAACTCTGTCAGAGGGTAAATTGTGAGATAAATACTAATCACCCCAAGGTCATTGGACATGAGACTTCATTTGAAGGAGTGTATGCGTAAGCTGGACTTTGAGGGATGGCAGGATTTGGACAAGGCAGAAAATTACGTAAGGTCTGTTTATGTTTTGTGTAGTTATATCCTAAGAGTCTAGTGCTATATTATGAAATCACATTTATTTCTGTAGGCAGCACAGCAAGCCCAAAGTCCCTATGCTTAAAACAGCCAGTGAACTGAAACGTATTATTACAAATAAGATCAGATTTGAAAAAGGGTGATTAAGAAGTAAATGGAGATCATTTTCAGCATTTCTAACAGCCCAAATACAGAGCTAGAGTTGTATTTATGTTCAAGGATACAAGGATGATAATGATATTTACCTGCAGGCTCTTTTGGCATTCCTAGTATGGTATGTCCTCAGAAAAAAGGGGATAAAATAGTATCGGATATTACATTATGTAGTGTGACTAGTCTGAGCACATGTGGAGTGTTTGAATAATTCAGTGTGTACTTTAAGTGGCTTGTGTACATGCATGTATTTGTACATATTATTTTAATCTAAATTATGTGAATACCTCACAGAATTAAAGGGAAGGTTGAACAGCCAGTCTTCAGAAAAGAGAGGAGGAAGGTTTCTCTATAAATATGAGTAGTAAGAGTGAGCTGACAGTGTCTTCTGAACGTGGCAGTGGATGCACCACTGGCACCTTGTTTTCCTCATGGCTCTGTTTAAGGTTCACATTTCTTGGCAAGTTTTTTTAGTCCTGTCTTAGGACATGTGTCCATCTCTTACCCAGGAAGTTCTGGGCCTTTTCATGGTGAGTCCCATCAAGATTGCATGAGATTGGGAAGGTTGAAATCCACAAGGGAAAATTGAGTTGCCATTATCAGAAGAAGGGGGTGAGGCTGCAGACAGTGGCACCACTAAGTACTGAACTCAATAGCTTATTTTGAAGTAATTTATTTCTCATTAAAGCCCTATAAGGCAAGCGTTAAGATTCCGCTGTTATAAATAAACATGACTCTAGTTAGAAAATGTGGTTCTAGGAGTTTAGCAAGTTCGGTATCAAAACCTGTACACTGCTTGTAGCAACACACACACACACGCACACACACACGCACACATGCATAAATTTCTTAAGTGATTAAGGTTTCAACTCAAATGATTCAGTTATTTCTGTTGATCAGATTTGTCGGTGTTTATTACGTTATCTTTTCCATATAGGGAGTAGCATTTGTGTTAATGTAGCCCACTCACCTTCGTACTCTATTTGTGAATATCAACATGCATATCCATAGCTGGGTGATACGAATACTACTTGTGAATACGGAGAGAGCCATTTGAGTCAATCTTCACAGCTTATTGAACAGCAGCACTTGTAACTACAGGCATTTATTAGGGGATTGATTTTGTTTCAGATGCACGGAACACTGAGGATATTCAGATGTATGAGATGCGGTCCCAACCCACTTGTTATCTAGCTGGAGGAGAGATCTTAGGCGAAAACTTATTAAAAAAAATCCAATGTTAAATCTGGAAATGAGAAATCATCTTGTAAAATTTTCTCATTTTGCAGATAAAGAAACAGAAGAGTACAAATGGCGAATGAAAAGCCCAAATTAGTACGGTAGGTTTGCTGCAGGATTGTGGCTATAAATATTGCCCAGTCTGTGGTTCGTGGTGGTGCAGCACAGGGAGCTTGTAGTGAAGTCCATGGGCCCTATATACTGCAGGCTTTCTTAAAAAGGCTTGATTTCTGAAGTAATTGGGAAGGCTTGGTGCCTTACCAAGGCAGAAGATTGTCTTTAAGGAGTTGTAGGACTACAGTAATTGGAAGGAGGAAAAATAGGAGTAAAGAAGGGCCAACATGAGGAAAGACACCTCAGTGGAGATGCACACCATATTGTCATTTAATCAATTAATACATCAGTGTAACTATCTTAGAGTTTTAGATAGAGCAGTGGAAAAAAAAATGAAAAGAGGCTGAATTCTAGAGCTGTAGGTAGTAGAGACTAAAAGCTCATCTATGTGCGATGTGATATATACTGGAAAGATGGTTCAGACAGACACGGTTCTGAATCCTGGTTCCATCAACAGCCAGCTGTGAGACTTCAAAGTCCAATACTGAAATACAGCAATAATGGTACCTGCTTGCCTTAGTTAGAAATTGTGCTTGGCTGGTTGAAACAAAGCTTAACGCTAATGACTTACCAATGAGAATTCTGGAGCCAGGCAGTCAAAGACTGACAATTTGGCAGGATAATGTCATCAAGGGCTTGGCTTATGTCAGGCACTCATCACCTCATATTTACAAGATGACTTTTGGGTTGCTCTCCATTGTGTTCATGTCCCACATGAGATAGAGGGGAAGGGGCAAAAATCAAATGCCAGCTGAATTAGCAACTCTGTCCTATCCTTGAGGGGGTTTTTCAATGATGCTCAACACAACTTTCTTTTGCATCTCATTTGTTAAACCTTAGCTATAAGGACACTGCAGCTACAGGGAGGCTAGCAAGTGTAGTTTTTCAGCTGGACACATGGTTGCCTCCAACAAAAGCAGGGATCTATTAGTAAGAACTAAGGGCAAGTGGATATTAGGCGTGCAAGTAAAAGTCTCTGTCACCCATGACCTTACATAGCTGTTTGAGGATTAGGAAAAAATGTATATGTTTTACATTCTCAGTATATGTAGAGGGAGGGACAGGTTGATGAATCTGCTTTTGGATATTCTGAGCTTTCGTAGAAGATGTTGCCTGTATCTGGAGTAGTTTAGGAAATCTCAGAAAAAGGATTGAGGCTGGTTATTGAGATTTGGAGGTGTCTGCATAATAAATGGAGAGGGCAGAAGCTTTAACTGCTGGCGCTGCAAAAATATGGAAGCGATCTCTTTCATTGGTCACTCCAACATACAGTGAAAGAGGTCAAGTATTTTAGGTTGTAATTTATAGAAACTAGAGGGATCGTTGTGAGTGTGCATACCACTAACTGCAGCAGAAGTTGCTTTAAAGATAACTTTGGGTCATGATTAGAGAAACACCAGTCTTTTTCTTTCCAGTTCAGCCTCTAATTGATTCAGGCAACTGTATTTCTCTGTCCTTAAGCCAGTAGATCCGGAGCTGCAAAGAGTGTGCTCCTCCCAACTTCCTCAGAACCCTTTCTCTCTATTGGCTCACTCAGCCCTCCCAGATTCTAATTCAGAGACAATTTCCCCTGCTCACTCTAAAAAGTGCCCATATTTTCTTTATTTCTCTTGGTTAAGGATTTCTTTTTCCCCCCTTCAGGTAACCTTATCATTAGCTAATGTCTCACACATAAATTCTCGCTTTTTGCATGTCCAGAGGGGCTGGTAGAAAATAGGGGACCCTTTTAATACTGTGGGTATCTCAAGTCCTTGTGATTAAGAAATATAATAACCACTGTGACTGTTTTCCATGGTTTGTCTACTCCTGGTCCTTGCCCAGGTTTCCACCTCTTCTCAAGATAATTCCTCAGTCTCTTCCCACACCTGTCCCAGTCTCCTTCACTGAGAATAGCAATTTGTTGGTTTTTTCCTAAATACTTATTATAGATTGCTACCTTTCAAAATATTTTGTTTATATACTGTATTTCCTGAGATAGAGCGTCGCATGCAGGTCCTCCAGATTTAATTGCTGAATGTATGAATGAGTGAAATGGAGACATAAGAATATCAGAATAATTCACGAAATACCAAATATATATATATGAGGCTATTTAGTGAAAGCTAAGTAAGAGTTATAACTATTTAAAAATATACTGAACTGTGGTAAGCATTTCATGTTGTATGTAAGTCAAATCATCATGCCATAACCTTAAACTTATATAGTGCTGTATGTCGATTATATCCCAATAAAACTGGAAGAAAAAAATTTTAAAGAAATAAAAAATAAAGATACACTCAAGTTATAAGTGGAAGCTACAGAGTTTATGATTTAGAAATAATATTTGGATGATAGAAACTTTGGTGTCCATTCTTCTCAAAATTTATAGAAGCATAGGTGATAACTACATCCCCAAAAGATATAGGGGTTTTTCTATGAGGTGAACAGAAGTTGGAGATATTTAACATATTAAATGGATTCTCAAGTTTAATATCCTTTATTCGAATGCTGGGAGTTTTGAGAGTATTGATAATAGAGGCAAATGTTTTAGTTATTGACTTTAGCTCAGTGGGGGATTACATGAACTCATTAAGACAGATATATCCCAAGTTCAAGGCCTTTTTGCTTTGTAAGAATCTAAAAGTCTGTTTTTTCCTGAATATACAAACATTACCATAGTATTTTGGAAAAAATGAACAATTCAGGCTTTTAGCATTGGCTCGATTGATGCATGAGTGCATGGGTATTGAGTTACAATCTTCATGTCAAACATTAATATTAATTATTCTATTACCATTGGATTATATATATATATTTATACATATAATTAATTATATATCTATCATCGTTGCATACATAGAGAGAGAATACGTTAATACTATGAAATATTGGCATATAATGTTTTGACTAAAGCAACATTTCAGAGGAGAAAATCTAGGTCTTCTATGTAATTGAAAATTAAAGTCTATTTTTAACATTAAATAAACTCATTTCTTGTTTGCATGGCTGTTGTGTGGGAAGTAGATTGTAGACAATAAGAATTGAAGTACAATGATAAGGAGTAAAATGATGCAAAGTCTAGGCTAAAGTAGGCTGTAGCTTGGAATGATATCTACCGTCAAGTACTATTGACAACCTGGATGCAGGGACAAGAAAGAAAAATCTAGGGTTTTAGTTTGAGTAAGCAAGTGACTGGTAGTGTCATTTGCTCAGGTGGAAACGCGTGAGGGAGGAGGTTTGGGGGTCGCTAGGAGACAACATCGGTCTGGGCATGTTACATTTCAGTGCACATTGTGTATTTATGTGGTTCTACTAGGTAAGTAATTCAGTATGTAAGTTTGGTTGGCCAAGGAGATTTTATATAAATGTAGGTGTCATCAAAAATATAGAAGTGAGTTAAGCTATAGGACTCTGTAAGTTGCAAGGAAAAGTGTTTTTCCAAGAAGAGAAGGGAATCCGTGGGAAAGGTTTTGGGGGAGTGCGAGTAGTCAGAGGTCACAAAGGGGAGGGTAAACCAGCCGAGGTGACTGAAAGGAGCAGAGAGTGAGGTAGTAGAACAACAGGGAATACGTGGTGTTAATAAAGGCAGAAGGAGAATGTGTTTTGAGGAGTCGTCAGTGGTCAATTGCGGTAAATTTCAATGAGATAGAAAGTAATAAAAGAACAGAAGAGTGAACCACGGATTTGACAATATGGAGGCCAACGATGAACTTGACACAAATGGAAGAAATTTGTTTTTTAAAATAGAAAACACAATGTTTTTGATTCAAATAAAGCTATATAGATGGAAAAGAATCCAAATCCCAGGAAAAACATTCTTGAGGTCAGCAGATAGGATGGATAGCTCAAGTAGAATGGTTTGATTTTGATTTGAATAAAGACACTTAGCTACAATAAAAGGAAGGTAAGTAGAGGGTATGGGGAAGCTCAAGATTTATTTTTCCTCTCATATCTCATGTAGCACAGATCCTGGAGGTGAGGGTGAGTACATTTTGTACTGCCTTTGCCATTTTCAAACTATTTAATTTTCTTTTCCCTTTCAAACTCTTTTTTGTAGAATGCATCACCATACTTTACTCAAAATCTTTCATGTTGCTATCAACCATCAAATATATAGTAATCACACTGATTTGTTGAGGATTTTAGTACGCAGATTATTTTATTTCTCCCCACCGTCACTTTTGGCTTCTCACTTTCTTGGTCGTCTTGGCGTTAGTGATCTGTTTCTCTGCCTCAGTTTTGTCATAGGTTCTTATGAACATAGCCTTGGCTTGCTAACTCTCATAGATACACTACTACTGTTGAAAATCGACTTCAGGCATCTCATTCGCTGTCAGCTACTTCCCACTCCAGCAATTCTGCATCCTGGTAAAGTCCCACCACCGATTGGTGCTACCAGAATCTTCTCGGTGTCCATCTGCCTTCCCGTATTTCCTCAGTTCTCTCTTACAAACTTAGAGACCGTGGACCTTCATTATCATCACTCACATGTTGGTACCCTTATCCTCCTAACCCTCCTCTCATGGTCCATGACTGGTTAAACCCAACCCTCTCCTCTTTATGCATCTTCAAATACATAGATGAGAACAAAGCAAGACAGACAAACGGGATGACTGGTTTTACATTAAGTCAATGGACGTAAATCTCAAAGGGGCAAAATCCACGATGCTCAGCTATTCCATTATATTCTCCCTAGTATATGCGTTTTTGTCTCTTCTAAAAAAAAAGGAATTTTCTCTCCTCCTCAAACCACTTCTCTCTGACTTAGCTGACAACCTTGCCTCCTGTGCCATCAAGAAAACAGAACCATCAAAAATAACTTTGTAACATTCTCAAATACCTGTTGCTGCACAAAAACAATAATATTTTTTGATCTGTGGTCAGTTTTTTTGTAACATTTTCCTATGCCTTCTCTTTCCTTTTTAAGTTTCTTTCATCTTGTTATATAGCAGACTAGTAGTAGATGATTCTATTTAATAATAGTAGTTGAACTACTATGGAAACAGAATACTTTCTGAAATTGGGTGTGTGTTTATGTTTGTTCATTTGTGTAATTATTTTTATCTCAGTGAGAGTCCTTATTTCACCACCTAGAAAGACAAGGGCATTTGAAGACAGTCATTAATGAGGGAAGGGTGAATTTTGTATATGAATCAAAAGTAGCCTAATTGAACAAGAATACAAGTAGAGTGGTAGTTATTTACTAATATTTACATAGAGATATTTTGAGAAAATCCTTTACACGCCAAAATATTTATGTAATTTGAGGCGTTCTACTTTTTAAAAATATTTTATTTTATATTGGATTATAGTTGATTTACAATGTTGTGTTAGTTTCAGGTGTACAGCAAAGTGATTCAGTTATACATATACATATATCCATTCTTTTTCAGATTCTTTTCCTATATAGGTTATTACAGAATATTGAGTAGAGTTCCCTGTGCTATACAGTATGTCCTTGTTGATTATATCGTATATGTTAATCCCAAGCTACTAATTTATCTCTCCCCCGACATTTCCCCTTTGGTAACCATAAGGTTGTTTTCAAAGTCTGTGAGTCTGCTTCTGTTTTGTAAACAAGTTCATTCGTATCACTTTTTTAGATTCCACATATAAGTGATATCATATGATATACATCTTTTTCTGTCTGACTTACTTCACTTTGTATGATAATCTCTAGGTCCATCCATGTTGCTACAAATGGCATTATTTCATTCTTTTTAATGGCTGAGTAATATTTCATTGTATATATGTACCACATCTTCTTTATCCATTCTTGTGTTGATGGACATTTAGGCTGCTTCCACGTCTTGGCTATTGTAAATAGTGCTGCTATGCACATTGGGGTGCATGCACCTTTTTGAATTATGGTTTTCTCTGGATATATGCCCAGGAGTGGAATTGTTGGACCATATGATAGTTCTATATTTAGTTTTTTAAGGAGCCTTAATAATGTTCTCCATAATGGTTGTACCAATTTACATTCCCACCAACAGTGTAGGGGCATTCCCTTTTCTCCACACTGAGGGGTTCTGCTTTGAAACATGTCTCTGGAACCCTGGTCAAGGCCCCCGAGTGAGCAATATAAAAACAGAAAGAAATAACCTGGTGTTATTAAGACAAAAGATGTTTCTAAGTATATGTGAATGGGTCAGATGTCTACATATGTTTCATTTTAGAGGGACCTCTAATCGTGACCAGGGCTACTAAATCTGATGAGAATATTTTTTTAGGAGCCACAGTTTGGAGTTTATAACGGCATATTTAAATCCACTGTGAAGATAATTATACTGTTGTCTTTATTTTGGACTGTTGGACAGAAAAGCAGAGATTACTGACAAGCAGGTTATGAATCAACTGGAACACTGGTGAAGTTTTAAACTAGACATATTTTATGTTAGTATGACAGATCGTGGCGTCAGCAGAATTTGGTGATTGGCTGTGTAATTAATGAAGTAAATTCAGCAAATTATAATCAAACAAATACTGAAGTGTTTGTTTTTTTAAATATTCAATTAGGTATTCAATTGACAGAAACACAGACTTGGAGAGATACTTCAATATTGACGCCAACAGTGGAGTTATTACAACTGCCAGATCTCTGGATCGAGAGACAAATGCTGTTCATAATATCACAGTCCTTGCAATGGAGAGCCGTAAGTTGTAAGGTTTAACATTAAATTAGGATGGAGGACATTGAGAGTGGAGAATGGGTTGACATGAGTTTACAGTTTCGACTTGAATTTTACTAGGTGTTTGTTTGAATTCAGCAAAATTTTGAAATTTTCTAATTTCAAGCTGCGAAATATTTATATTCTCTAACTTTACTCGCTAATACTTACAAAGTTAGTGAAAAGAGGTTACCATAAAATAGTGGGCCCGAGTTACCCTCAGAGGGCTTCTGCTTGTTTTGTGGTCATACTTTGTGCTGCATTTATGCTGACATGGGGTTGGTCCCGTAGTTTACAAAAAAATAGTAAATTGATCTCTAACCAAGACACCCAGATTTCTACATTTTCATATTGAACTAATTTTGGTCCTTGATAAGAAAAACATTGAGAGAACAATGCATAATTATATTGTGTGCATGTTATATACATATGTAATAGGTACATAAAATATACACATATTCATACAAAAATTGGCTCTAGCATCAAAGAATATTGAAATTCCTGGCTTATTTGTCACTGTGTGTGTGTGTGTGTATGACATTTGGATCAGAGTTTCTGTTGCTCCCTTTAAAGTCTACAGTGTTGTGGTTCTAGATTTTATTCAAGTCTTAGTCATTTCCTTATTAGATTGTGCTTTAGACAGGCAAACATTTTTGGTTGATTCTAATCGTTTTAAATATGAGTTTCCTAAGTAAGATGGGGTTGGAGTAATAGCTTTACTCTGAGCACAAGCAGACCGTGGAGATATTGTGTGTTCGGTTCCAGGCACCACAGTAAAGTGAATATCACAGTGAAGGAGTCACACAGATGTTTTGGTTTCTCAGTGCATATGAAAGTTGTGTTTATACTATACTGTAATCAGTTAAGTATATAATAAATAGCATTATATCTAAAAAAACAATGTTTACACTTTATTTAAAAAATACTTTATTGCCAAAAAATGCTAACTGTCGTGTGATCCTTCAGCAAGTTATAGTAGGAACATTAGGAACATCAAAGATCATGATCACAGATCACCATAACACATATAATAATAATAATAATAAAGTTTGAAATATTATGAGAATGACCAAAATGTGACAGACACACAAGGTGAGCAAGTGTTATTGGAAAAATGGGACCAATTGACTTGCTTGATGAAGGGTTGCCACAAACCTTCAATTTGTAAAACACACAGTATCTGCAAAGCGCATTCAAGTGAAGTGCAATAGAACGAGGTGTGCCTGTAAATGATAAAACGTTTTCCCGTTTATTAGAGAATCCATCTCAGATAGGAAGAGGCTACGTGGCCATCACTATACTTGACATCAATGACAACGCCCCTGAATTTGCCATGGACTATGAAACCACCGTTTGTGAAAATGCCCAGCCAGGCCAGGTGAGAGTCTCCAGAATGCCACGCTCCTCGTTCGTGATTCCTTTAAAGATGTCCAGTGGCGGTTGCCTTTGAAATCCTACCAGCTTTAAGATAAAATCAGCATGTTTCAGCAAAACTCACGCTTTGATGTGTAGCATAAACTAATATTAAAGGAACTTTCAAATTCTGTTTTATTGGGATGATGAAAATTCCTCTGGAAGAAAAGGTAAATGTTGTAAAAGCCGTGCTAAATGGTTAAGGGCTTAGGCTTTTTTAAGGAGAAATACAGCATGTTAAGCTCGATTGGGCCACTTCCCACATTACACAGCGGGGATTAAGTACCTTGAAGTTGTAAGAATTAAGTGTAGTGTAATCTTGTGGTTTGGTCTACTCATCCATATTTTCAGTGTCCTGTGATGTTTACTGACATGGTATAATCAGTTGGTACAGCTTATTTCTGAGGTTCACAAAAGTAAATTCAAATATGAATTTTGAAAAGGACATGATTTGATTTTCAGAGCCCTTTTTAGATTGGGTTCATATTAGTACACCTGACACCGCCACCTGCCCCCTCTCCTCACACAGCTCAGTCAGGAAGATGGTATTTATCATCCGTGTAAAGTTGCTCTGCCCTGCCTCACAAAACAGCCGAGCACACCAACATGCTTTCAAGTTTTACATTCTCTATTCCTAGGTTATCCAGAAAATCAGTGCTGTCGATAAAGATGAGCCATCCAATGGACACCAGTTTTATTTCAGCTTAACAATGGATGCAACGAATAACCACAACTTCTCACTGAAAGATAACAAAGGTAAGGTATAATTTTTTTCGTCAGAGGAGGCAACAGGTAGAAGCTTTCTAAGCAAGTACTTTTTCTCACTCAGGAATGCTGATTATGTAATTTTTTTTCTTCATACCAGCGAGGACATTAATTAAAGGGCAGTGAGCCCCTTAAGTAATTTTTATCTATGGATTTGCTGTCATGAAGAAGAAACTGCTACTTAAATCATTTTAGGCCTAAATCCAAAGAAGGGGGGAAGCCAGATCCATCTCTCTTTGTCTTTTCTTCTAGACATTTGCTTCCTTACTTGTATACCAAGCTCTTCATCCAGAGTATCTATGGATGGTTGAGGACCAGCCAAATGCCTTAACAAGGATTATACTACCTAGGCATAACCTGAGAGGTTAGGAAAATAATTGGACTTAACACATTTCAACCTAAATCAACTTTGACTTAATATTGCAATGCCAACATCAGTTATCATTTTATTTTTAACATAAAAATAAAAGTAATCCATGCAAATAACAAATAAACTCTTTATGCAAAGAAATATAAAATTAAAAAAAAAGAATTCCCTATCATCCCAAATCCCATTTCTCTGCTTCAAAGATAAACACTCTTAATCAGTTTTATAAATGTCATTATAGAAACATTATTACAAATACCTATAGGTAGATTCTGGTTTTGCTCAATTATATAAACATATATATATACTTCTAGACATAGTGACAGTATATAGATAATTGTAAAAACTTTCAGAGGAAGCATGAGAACTTGCTATCTATTGTCTAATTTTGAATACATTTCTTTCTCTCTCTCTCTCTCTCTCTCTCTCTCTCTGTATAGAGAAAGGAGTATACCCCAACAGTATAGGAAATGTAATTCTTCAAGTTTGAATGTGTTACTCAGCTTTCAGATAAACAAAATGTAGAAATAAATTTGTTAGTTAAGTCTGGCTTATCTAAAAATACTTGATTTCAGAAGATGGACATTATAAGTGCTTTTGCCTGAAGTCACCACTTATTTTACTGCAGGAAATTCAACTTTGGCCTCAGAAATTCAATCTGAAAATAATACATGTTTCTGATCCCACTCTCTGCTAAATGAGGATACTGTCTTTTTCCTGTAGTTACATAAAAGGAAGCACATTCTCTGTGTGGGTAATCCCAAACTCTCTGACTTAATCATAGTTGGAAAGGACAATTCTCAGCATTTGCATTCATCCAGCACAAATGCAGAGGGGAGTTTATGATTTTCCCAAGAAGGGTCTGAACGTTTCCCCCATTTGTTATCATCCAGTACCACCATGATTGTAGGACAGCACTAAAATGGCTGGATTTCCAGGACATTGACACAGCCACACAATTGAAAGATTTCCCCAAGGGCAAGCCTAGAGCTCCCTCATCTGTGGGAATCTTGGAGGAAAACATAAGGAATAGGAAGAAAGAACATCAGTTCATCCGTTGACTTCCATTTTAGGAAGCACATACAGAACATGATGAATTTTATGATCTCTTTTGTGAACATTATGTTCCTCAACATGGGAACATTGCTGTAAATTTAAAAATCACATACATCAGATATTGGGCATTTTAGCATGTGCGCCTCAATGTGTCGTGTGTGTGTGTGTGTGTGTGTGTGTGTGTGTGTGTGTGAGAGAGAGAGAGAGAGAGAGATCTCATGTCAGGCATGTTAGGTTACAGATCAACAACTCTGAAAAAACTTTGTGTATCAAATCATAAATATGTATAACATCTGAACAGTTGGAAGGCAAAGCCTAGGGGTGTGTCAGGGGTACAGAAACATACTCAAGACAGTATGCTTCAACAACTCCACGTGTAGTTTTTTAACGAACACTCTTGAATTCATACATTTTAAAATAAAAGATTTGTTTACATAAAAACCTACCAGCTGGAATCTGAAAACCAAACACTTTTCTTCCTACTACATTTTATAATTCCAGTCTCATGTGTGCTTGCTGTTCTGTGCTGTTCGAGACAGAACAGATTTCAGCTTGCTCTTTCATTAGAGTATTGTTCATTCTTGCATGTCACTGGATAAAGCACACTGGGTAAAACTATGGTCCTGGTGTTCCTTCTTTTCCATTATATTTTCATTAATTGCTCTAAATTTTAAAATCACATAAATTCCATTATTAATTAATTAAGACAAGTTAACTGAACAAATTGTTAGCAGATTAAAAAATCTATTTCTGATAGAGAAATCACAGTTGTGTCATACAGACTTACTGATCACCGTTAAGTTTCATAATTACCATAACAGGTTAGATGAAACAGAATATTGAATATATTATAAATTAAACACTAATGACCTATTTTATCACTGACAAAATGTTTATATACATGGTGTTTTGGTAACCCTATGTACCAGTACGGATTTTTAAAAGTTACACAATAATTCCTGTTTTGAATATCTATGCATACTCATTTTAATTAAAACTAGAGTGGCTTATTTTACCTATTTCTATATTGGGCTTAGAACTTGTCCAAGAAAAGATGGATTGGAAATTTCCCCTGTGCTATCTGATGATGATGCAAAAATACTTAACCTGTTAATTTTTATTATCTTCTTTATAAGCATATGGTTTGAAATGTTAAGATTAGTAAAAAGGTATATGTAATTTTTACAAAGTTGCAGGTAATGTAATAAATGATGTATAAACATTTTCCCGTTCAGTTTTACTTTATAACTGTTTCTTTGGATATAACCATATAGCATGACATAAATGTATTAAAATGTATTCACATGAACCAATATTTGGAAATACGGCTCTCTGTCCAAAGAACCTAAGGAGAGTGACTTAAATCAGATAAAGTTTTTTTTTATTTATTATTTTTTTAACATCTTCATTGGAGTATAATTGCTTTACAGTGGTGTGTTAGTTTCTGCTGTATAACAAAGTGAATATCAGCTATACATATACATATATCCCAATATCCCCTCCCTCTTGTGTCTCCCTCCCACCCTCCCTATCCCACCCCTCTAGGTGGTCACAAAGCACCAAGCTGATCTCTCTGTGCTATGCAGCTGCTTCCCACTAGCGACCTATTTTACATTTGGTCGTGTATATATGTCCATGACACCCTCACTTCATCCCAGCTTACCCTTCCCTTCTCCCTCCCCGTGTCCTCAAGTCCATCTCTATGGCTGTGTCTTTATTCCTGTCCTGGCCCTAGGTTCTTCAGGACCTTTTTTTTTTTTTTTTTTTTTTTTTTTTTTTTTTAGATTCCATATATACGTGTTAGCATACGGTATTTGTTTTTCTCTTTCTGACTTAACTTCACTCTGTATGCCAGTCTCTAGGTCCATCCACCTCACTACAAATAACTCAATTTCGTTTCTTTTTATGGCTGAGTAATATTCCATTGTACATATGTGCCACATCTTTATCCATTCATCTGTCAATGGACACTTAGGTTGCTTCCATTTCCTGGCTATTGTAAATAGAGCTGCAATGAACATTTTGGTACATGACTCTTTTTGAATTCTGGTTTTCTCAGGGTATATGCCCAGTAGTGGGGTTGCTGGGTCATATGGTAGTTCTATTTTTATTTTTTAAGGAACCTCCATACTGTTCTCCATAGTGGCTGTAACAGTTTACATTCCCACCAACAGTGCAAGAGGGTTCCCTTTTCTCCACACCCTCTCCAGCATTGTTTGGTTGTAGATTTTTTGATGATGGCCATTCTGACTGGTGTGAGATGATACCTCATTGTAGTTTTGATTTGCATTTCTCTAATGATTAATGTTGTTGAGCATTCTTTCATGTATTTGTTGGCAATCTGTATGTCTTCTTTGGAGAAATGTCTATTTAGTAAAGTTGTCTGCCCATTTTTGGATTGGGTTGTTTTTTGATACTGAGCTGCATGAGCTGCTTGTAAATTTTGGAGATTAATCCTTTGTCAGTTGCTTCATTTGCAAATATTTTCTCCCATTCTGAGAGTTGTCTTTTCGTTTTGTTTATGGTTTCCTTTGCTGTGCAAAAGCTTTTAAGTTTCATTAGGTCCCATTTGTTTATTTTTGTTTTTATTTCCATTTCTCTAGGGGTGGGTCAAGAAGGATCTTGCTGTGATTTATGTCATAGAGTGACCTGCCTATGTTTTCCTCTAAGAGTTTTATAGTGTCTGGCCTTACATTTAGGTCCTTAAAGTTTGGTGGGACAGAGTCCATCAGAAATCTTGTGTTCCATGCATTTGCTTTCTTTACTCTAGACAACACAGCGTCAATTCTCACCAGGAGAAATGGCTTCCGGAGACAGGAGCAATCTGTTTATTATCTGCCAGTCTTCATCGTGGACAGTGGATCACCTTCACTTAGCAGCACCAACACCCTCACCATCCGTGTCTGTGACTGTGATGCAGATGGGGTAGCCCAGACCTGCAATGCCGAGGCCTACGTCCTCCCTGCTGGCCTCAGCACAGGAGCCCTGATCGCAATACTGGCCTGTGTCCTGACGTTACTGGGTAGGTACTGTTTGCAGTGCTTGCTCTGTAAGAGCAGTCACAACACCATAGGTCAGAACTTTTTTCTCTTCCTCTTCTTACCTTTTGAGAACGTATGCAGATATTCTAATCCATGGTATTTGGGTCACAGAGCAATCCATGATCACTGGCCACACTTTCCAGTGATAACTCAGAAAAATTATCAATTTCCTTTTTTAAAGAAGTGAAGATAAATGGCTTATGTTTAAAATTGAATTTTTTCAAGATTTTTAAAACATTTACTATATCTCCCAGCTGTTTGCTTTAGAATTCCGGGAACTGTATTAGAGTAAAGAGAATTTTTTCTATGTTGCTATGATAATATGCTTAGTTTAGAAATAATAGCCTTGGGTGGAATCTATGATATTTAATTCCTTAAGACATGAATATTCTTTATATTAGTCTCTATTCTTGCCTGTGTCTTTGAAATACATAATGAAAAAAGACCAATGAATATGGGGGCTTAAAAAAAAAGAAATGATGGCTTTACATCCTACCTCTCTTAAGAAAAGATTTAAGGTGAGAAAAGATTTAAGGTGGGTTTTATAATTATTTGCGAATCTTAAAAGGTTTGAAATTTCAGCAGTGCAAAATTTCCCAAGAAGAATTTACATTTAATTGTACTTTTCCATGATTACTTTGTTATGTGTTTAGGTTAGATTTATAACTCATATTAGAATTGCAGTTTTATAAGAGATTATGCAGCATCCTTTTAAAAATTAGGAGGTATCCAACACGGGCATTGGGTAATGGATTTATTCCTTTACATTCTGTGAGGGCAAAGTGTACCTTCCTACAGCAAGGACAGTAAGCATTTAATTTTGCATC
This sequence comes from Lipotes vexillifer, assembly GCF_000442215.2. Classification (NCBI taxonomy): domain Eukaryota; kingdom Metazoa; phylum Chordata; class Mammalia; order Artiodactyla; family Lipotidae; genus Lipotes; species Lipotes vexillifer. Next base: position 434,435 of record NW_006787688.1, read on the forward strand.
TGAGCCTGTACTCTGTGTTTTCTTGGGGTTTAATATAATTTGTAAATTCATTTTTATTTTTGTAAATGCAGAATTTAGCAATGGGAGTCATAATTGTATAATGTTTAAAAACAAGATTTATGGAGTTCGATAAAACCTAGCTTTTATGACTGCCTCCAGTATGTACTAGCTCTTCACCAGGAGAACATTACTTCTTCTATGGCTATAGCTTCTTAATCTCAAAGGGGAAAAGAATAGAACTAGACTCATAAGATGTTGTGAAAATTAAATGAGATAATTCATGTGCCAACCGTCTAGTGAACATTCAGTCAATTTTAAGCGTTATCAGTGAAGCAAGTTCTCAACCTACTAACCAAGCTAAGACATACTCACTAATACACTGTGTAAATGATCTCATAAAAATGGAAGTTATTATCTTCTATAACTTCAGCTAACCAAATAAATCTAGAAGGAAATAAACTTTTTTTCATATAGCTTCACATAGATCGCCAAAACTTTTAGAAATTCCTTAGAAATGGCAAATAATTCCCAATTAAAGTCTAATTAGAGTATAAGGGACTGAGTAAGTTGAAAAATATTGAACCATTGCAAAGTGCTTATTATTTCTCTATCAGGTTTCAAAACATATTAATAAGAGGTAAGTTGTGTATTTATAGTAGCTGGATAACCTAGATGAGAAGATAAAGATTTTCCTTTGTGGTGTTTTTCTGTTTGTTTTTTAATTTTATTGGCATGTAGTTGATTTACAACGTTGTGTTAGTTTCAGGTGTACAGCAAAGTGAATCTGTTTTATCATATATATATAAAAGAATAGAGATTTTTTTTTTCATTTTTTTATTCTTTTCCCATAAAGGTTATTACACAATATAGAGTTCCCTGTGCTGCTCTGATCTTTATGATTTGTTTCCTTCTACTAACTTTAGATTTTGTTTGTTCTTTCTCTAGTTGCTTTAGGTGTAAGGTTAGGTTTGAGATTTTTCTTGTTTCCTGAGGGTAAGATTTTATTGCTATAAACTTCCCTCTTAGTACTGCTTTTGCTGTGCCCCATAAGTTTTAGATCATCATGTTTTCGTTGTCATTTCTCTCTAGGTATTTTTTTTTATTTCCTGATTTCTTCAGTGATCCATTGGTTGTTTAGTAACATATTGTTTAGCCTCCACATGTTTGTGTTTTTTAGGTTTTTTTTTCCTGTAAATTTATAATCTCATAGCATTGTTGTTTGAAAAGATGCTTGATATGATTTCAGTTTTCTTAAATTTACTGAGGCTTGATTTGTGGCCCAAGATGTGGTCCACCTTGAGAAGAAAGTATATTCTGCTTTTTGATGGAATGTCGTATAAATATCAATTAGGTCCATTTGGTCTAATGTGTCAGTTAAGGCCTGTGTTTCCTTACTGATTTTCTGTCTCAACGATCTGTCCATTGGTGTAAGTGGGGTATTAAAGTCCCCCACCATTATTGTGTTACTGTCGGTTTCCCCTTTTATGGCTGTCAGAATTTGCCTTGTATATTGAGGTGCTCCTGTGTTGGGTGCATATATATTTACAATTGTTATATTTTCATCTAGGATTGATCCCTTGATCTTTATGTAGTGTCCTTCCTTGTCTTTTGTAACAGTCTTTAAAGTCTGTTTTGTCTGAGTATTGCTATACCAGCTTTCTTTTGATTTCCATTTGCATGAAATGCCTTTTTCCATACCCTCATTTTCAGTATGTATGTGTTCCTAGATGTGAAGTGGGTCTCTTGTAGACAGCATATATACAGATCTTATTTTTCTATCCATTCAACCAGTCTGTCTTTTGGTTGGAATATTTAATCCATTTACATTTAAGGTAATTCTTGATATGTATGTTCTTATTGCCATGTGTTAATTGTTTTGGAATTGTTTTTTTAGGTCTTTTAGGTCTTTTTCGTTTCATCCTTTTGTTCTCTTTTGTGATTTGATGACTATCTTTAGTGTTGTGTTTGGATTCCTTTTTCTTTTTCGTGTGTATCTTGTTTTTTGGTTTGCAGTTCTTATGAGGTTTTGATATAGCTATATATATATATATATATAAAATATATGTGTTTGTGTGTGTGTGTATATACATATATATATATGTAGAGAGAGAGAGAGAGGACGTTTCAAGTTTCTGGTCTCTTAATTTCAAATGCATTTCCCATTTCCTGTATTTGTACTCTCCTCATGGTTGCTGGTCTTGATATCTTATTTGTGTGTAGATGATTTCCTACTTTTACTGTATGTTTGCCTTTAGTGGTGAGCTTTCCCATTTGTGATTTTCTTGTTTCTAGTTGTGGCCATGTTTTTTTTTTTTCTTTCCTGCCTAGAGAAGTTCCTTTAGTGTTTGTTGTAAAGCTGGTTTGGTGGTGCTGAATTCTCTTAGCTTTTGCTTGTCTGTAAAAATTTTGATTTCTCTGTTGCATCTGAATGAGAGCCTTGCTGGGTATATAGTATTCTTTGTTGTAGGTTTTTCCCTTTCATCACTTTAAATATAGCATGCCACTCCCTTCTTGCCTGCAGAGTTTCTGCTGAGAAATCAGCTGATAACCTTATAGGGTTTCCTTTGTATGTTGCTTTTCCCTTGCTGCTTTTAATATTTTTTCTTTGTATTTAATTTTTGTCAATTTGATTAATGTGTGTCTTGGCATGTTACTCCTTGGGTTTATCCCATATGGGACTCTCTGTGCTTCCTGAACTTGAGTTCCTTTCTCATATTAGGGAAGTTTTCAGCTATAATCTCTTCAAATATTTTCTCAGGCCCTTTCTCTTCTACTTCTGGGATCTCTATAATTTGAATGTTGGTGTGTTTAATGTTGTTTTAATGTTTTATGTGTTTCTGGTCTCCTTTTCGCAGGCTGCAGGTTTGTATTAATAGTTCCTTTTACTTCTGGTGTCTGCCCCCTGGTGGGTGAGGATGGTCCAGGGACTTTGGTACCGGCCCTATGTCCAAAAAGGACATAGGTAGATGATGTGTGGATGACTCCTTTTGAACTTGACTAGCTTATCACAGACAGTTTAGATTATACCTTACTTCAAAGGAGTAAGATAAAATTGTATTACCTAGACTTTAATCATGCACAGCAGTTAACTTTTTTGTTTTTAAAGGGTGTCTCTCTAATGAAGCCTACTTCATTTTAGAAAATACTTTCATCTGTGACTTACTTAGGCATTCATTGCAATTTATATTTCCTGGTGATTCTAATTCATTTAAAAACGTAGCTGTTACTGAAAGTAAGTGAAATAGTTGTATTAGACTTCATTCTTGCATATGATAGATAAGAGTGTGCGTGTACGTACATACATATATTTCAGGGTAAAGTCAGGTTTGGGGGATTTTAAGTATGACTACTCTTTTTATTAAATTTGAGCATTTTCCTTATAGAGACACTAGTTGAGGAATGCCTCTTGCACTTCTAAAAATCAAATGTTTATGTTCCATAGTTTATTCATTTTTTTAAAGTTTCTACAAGAACAAGTCAAAACAGAGCCTATTGTACTGAAATACAGTTGGAACCCGGTGCTTCTTTCTACAGCTTCCTTTTCCCAGTAAGGATTCTGCCTAGTAATCTGTATGTTCAAATATTAGCATTTCAGTTCAGAAAGAGTATCTTGGCACCTGATTAACTTTTTAGCGCAGATAACCAGGACCTTTTACTCTTTTGGTTCTGTCTCTTCTATTATAGGCTCTGGGTTTTTATGACAGGTGCCAGAGCCAGTACTCAGGGGTGCAGATGGGATGCACAGCCTGGTATGAACCTGACTTCTGAAGCACAAATGACTCATTTTTTACAACACCTCCTTTCTAGACACTAGGCACCAGTGTTTGTAACTCATCCCTTTTCAGGATTCCGAACAAATATTGTTAGAAAAAAGCAAGGTGAAGAGGGGAGAAGAATTTGAGGATCAAGTTCAATTTAAGAGTGAAACTGGGGACACATCTGCACTTTAGACGCCTAAAGAAAGCATGCTTCACTACATGCCAAGTTTGTGTTCCACTGATGTGACAAATTAAAGCTACTTGTAACATAGAAGGGGGTGTACTGAAGGTTTCAGAATATTAGTTTCAGAATATTACTGGGAGGCATCACAGAAATCATTTCCAGCCCTTTGCAGAGGAGGAAAATTTGGTGGCCGTCAAGTCATCAGATTCTAGGTCTCCTTTTCTCAATCACTGCTTTTGGATTAAACTAAAAGAAATACACCTTGAAAGTATTTTTTTTTAAGTTGTTCACATGTAGTTCTTTTTTTTTCTCAAGATTTGAAGTGAAATTGGATTTGTCGGTCTTCACCTGTATTTGTATTCTTCTAACTTTATGGGTGAATTCTGATTTCTCTCTCCTCCTCACTCTTGCTGTCATCCTCTATAATTTATTTGCACCTGAATTCTCTGAGATGATCCAAAAATCAGAACATGAGGTTTCCTTTATTTACACTGAGTACACTTTATTTTCATATTGATAAAATTATCAAGCAGATGCCTCAGTTATTTTTCATGTAGAAAAAATGTCATCAGTATATGGCAAGATAGTTTAGTAAATTTTTTAAATTTTTTAAATTTATTTTTTTAGCCATGCCTCACAACATGGGATCTTAGTTCCCTGACCAGGGATCGAACCCATGTCTCCTGCATTGGAAACATCAAGTCATAACCATTGGACCACCAGGGAAGTCCTGTCATAGTAAAATTTGTAATTGTTGATATACCCAGTTTTTTTTCCTATCAGGCTGAAAGCACTTAAAACCCAAAATCTATGAATGACCTTAAATAATTACTTCAGTGGTTTTTCCAGAAATAACTGGAAAGTATTTCAGTTGTTTTAATGTATGGTGTCAATGTTAAATATTGCACATCTATTCAGAGAATATTACAGCTAGTTTCCTTCTGTTAGTCTGTACAGAGGAGCTTTTTCCTGTTCACTAAAACTGCCACTGAATTGACTATATATTAAGTTTTGTTCTTTC
>NW_006787688.1:439419-482093 GCF_000442215.2 Lipotes vexillifer
CTTTCCCTATTTCAACCTTTAGGTCCAAGTAATTGAAGTCCTATAACATCCCCTCTAGCTCTTCAGACACAGTGGGGATTAATTAGACTGGCCCACCTCCAGGTTTGAGAAGGCATTTGTGGAAACCACTGTCTACTACATCTACTACATGGAATTCAAGCTTTTCCAGTTCCAGTGTGTCCAGGGTAGCCAGCTGGATGTTTAGCTGTCATGCATCTTTTCACTTTTCTTCCCTGATCTACCAAGACCTAAACGGTATTTGCTCTGCTCTTAACTGTGGAGACCATTCATGATTTGGTTCAACAGGAAACTATTTTCCTGGTTTTGTAAGTGATAGTGTTACTTAAGCAAAAAATATTAAATTGCAGAGAAAAAAATGAGGGCAATATGTAAAAGATAAATCCCCATCGTAATCTGTAATGAAAGAACATATTTGACATAGCAGTCCTAGTGGTAATAACAGGCAGACTACAGTTGCTAATTTATGATAGCAGATGTGTTTCTTTTATTCTAAACAATGAATTACACTGAACAAGTTCATACTCAGTGCTTTACAAGTGTTGCCTAATTTAATTCTCATATTTCCTAAGCAGGTATTATTAAGTACTGTTATTGCTATTCCTACTTTTTGTATGAGAGAACTGTATATTAGCGGAGACATGTACAGTGTTATAAGGTGTCAGACCCAGGACCCAAACACAGCCCAGACTGCCTTCCGGATGTCCTTTATAAGGTCTTTTTCCCTATGTATTTTCTAATCTGAAAGACCTGTGTGTCTCTGGAAACACCTGTAGATCTGTGGATATGGCAACTCCATCTTTGTTTCACATAGTGGCTTTAGGACATCTTTGGCGAACTCTGAGTGTCTAATTTAAAATGCCCTCCACTTACACAATTCTAAACATGTTCTCTCAAGGTTGGGAGTATGTTAAATATGAGATTATGTTTCATCACAACCAAAATATACCAATTGCCTTTGGGCATAAAATATTCATTGTACTTAGGTCAGTTTTTCTGTCTCACATGAGCCTTAAATGAAATCATTCTAACTCACATATTTAATGGAGAGGGATTTTGTGATACTTGTTCTGGGAAAAGGAAGGATCAACTTCAGTTGTGATTAAACTTCCTCCTGTCTTGAGACATGAAAGACAGTATCTCATATATGCAGATGTTTTGCAGATCTCTGGTTTGGATCTTAAACAGCAGATCTAGATAGGTACAGTCATTGTTCTGGTGGACTGCTGACATGAGAAATCTGAAATTATCATGTACTGAACAATCGTCCTACATTCCTATCTCTTACCTTGATTTAGTGCCTACTTAAGTGTTTTTTGACTGTAATCAGTCAGCCTTCACTCTTTTGTGTGTTCCATCCTCCATAGCCAGTCAGTCCCTAAGTGCTGTTAATTTTACTTTGGTTCTTGAATCTGTGTCTTTCTCTCCCTTGATGTTGCACCTGATTTTGTCCATGGTCCATCTTTCCGCCCCTGAATTATGGTAATTTCCCCAGTCTCTGTCAGCTCCAATCCAGGACCACGGAGAGAGTAAGCTTTTTAAAAGCAAATGTGATTGCAACGTGCCCAGCCTAAAATAAGATTTCTGTGTCTTGCCATTGTCTACAGAGTCACCTTCTCTGTGTCTCGCCATTGTCTACGGACTAGAATCACGTTCTGTCTATGACCTAAATGCTCCCTACCAGTTCAGCCTTTTCTCTCTCCACTCACAGTGTACTTTAGTTGAATTGCAGAGTTGCACTTTCTCAGACTCATCCTGCTTTGTTTTACCTCTTCTTATATGCTTTGCTCCTTCTTCCTGGAATACCTCTCCCCAGAATCCACAAATAGTAACTCTTTTTTTGTAGTCAAGACTTACTTCCTTTGCTTCTGAGTCCAAGCTGGGTACTGTTCCTAGGGGCTGCATAACACCTCGTATAAAACAGTCTTAGAGCATCCTTCATGGGCTGACTGGTTTGTCTCTTTGTCTGTCTCCTCTGGTGGACTCCTGCTTTTGGAGGCAATGACCAAGCATTATTTCATCACTGTATACATAGCATCTCATAAAATGCTGATGTGAAATAGAGAAGGCATATGATACATGCATACTGAATGAATCCATTGTACTCAGTAGTAGAGAAGAACATTAGATTTTGTCATTTATCCATAAGTAGTGGACCTGAATTTTCCCATTTCATAACATTCTACAGTTTTAGGCCTTTTGAGATCCAGCCTATTCCTCTAATTTTTCTGGAAAATTGATATGGCACAAGTTAAAAGCATTTAGATTATATTTTCAGATTAATAGCCCTGGAGTTTTACATGGGCTCAAGAAAAAAAGATAAGAATATATGATTTTTAGAGTCTAAAGAGAGAAAAAAAATTATTGCAGTTGAGACTAAGGATACTTTAAAATTCAGTTAAAAATGCTATATTGGATATCTAATTTATCTCAATCATACACTTGAATTTTATTAATTACAAATCTTTATTCTTTGTGACTACAAATAATAGAGTGGGTTCATAAGTGCACATTCAAAGTTTGGCTCTCTGTTACTGGGGATCTATCTGATTACACAGCACATAAATCCAGACAAAAGTTGACTTCTCTCATCCTTTAAATCTTTTGCTTAGATGTCATTTCCAGTGACATCCATCTGTGATCACAGCGCGAATGCACTAGTACCCCTGTATTTTTCCTATCATTTCACTTTTTAAAACATAATTTCTTTGCTTGAAGCATTTCAGAAGCGTTACATATATGTTCCTCACAGCCCACAAAGCAAGGCACATTCTGACACCTGCTCACCTCTTGATGGCATCAGGCGATCTGATCCTTCGCTCTCCCAGTAGGAAGAGCCACGTGGCCTGTTTTTCCATGAGATTCAAACATGCCCCCATGTTCCTGAAGCCTTCTTTCTGCTTCCCTTCACCTGTTGGTCTCATACTATTCTTTATGCCCCAGCTCAATATTACCTTCAAAGAGGGAATGTCCTCACCCACCGATTAAATTAGGTATTCCTCATGCCCATGAATCTTTATCATGAACCTGTGTGTTTCCTTTGTAGCACATATCACAATTAGTAAATGTTTACCTTGCTCAAATATAAAAGCACCTTGAGAGTAACGACCTTAATATCTTTTTAAAACCATTATATTTTCAAGGCCTAGCATAGGGCACCCAGGAGAAAAATATTTTTGGGAATCAGTGAATAGTACTTATCACACTCTACTGCTTATTTTACTACCTTTGTTACATATTTTAAGCCCCTCATGAATAGGCCTGGTATCTCTATTATTATTATACCACCCAATAAATGGAAGAGAGTAGATACCAAACACATTAACTAAATTAACTGAGGGTTATCAAAATCACACGTGTATGAATGGTAAAATGTATGTTTCTCTGCACCACTTATATGACTCAAATTTTAGCAAGACCACAAAGATAGGAACTGAACTGTGTAAGAATTTATTATAAAAGAACAAAATTTTTAACAAAATCACATAGTGCTTACTATGTGTAGCACTATTTAAGTACTATACAAATATAAACTCAATCTTTGAAGTAAGTACTATTATTTCCATTTTGGAGAGGAGGAAACAGGCAGGGGGAAGTAGAAGTTACTTAAAGCTAAGTTTACTTGCCCATTGATGTGGATAATTATAAAAAATTACTGAACTTGTAGTCTGACTGTGCTAGCAATTTTTCATTTAGGTCACTTTTCAGTTACACATAATAATTGTAGTGTAATAATTTTCACCATTCAATATGTCATTTGGTAATAAAATCTCTTACTATAAGAGTAGTATACCTTAAGACCATATGCAGTTAAGAGTTTTCTGGTATTCCCAAATCTTTTGTTTAGATCAACTGTCCAAAAGAAATACATCGTGATTAACAAGTGTGAAACACATATGTAATTAAAAATTTTCAAGGAACCTCATTAGCAAATTTTTAAAAAGTGAAATAAATGCTAATATATTTAATTTAATGCAGTATAAACTATATAATTTTAACATGTATCAATAAAATTATTAATATATTTTACTTAACAAATTAAGTCTTCAACATCACAAGGACAATTTACACTTAGAGCACGTCTCAATTCACATTTTAAATAGCAATAGCCACATTTCAAATGCTTGTTCACCGCTTGTGGCTCATGGCTACCATGTTGAATAGTGAAGATTTAGACAAGTCTTTTATGACTAATAAGAAATTCTGAATGTTTATAAAGACCACAGAGCAAATAGTGTTTCTTGGTGAAGGCTGGCTCATCCTTCAGGTCTTACCTTAGTGTCATCTTGTCTGCATTCTCTGAGCATACTGGCTGTACCTTCCTATACATATTTTCTTAGTGTATATTATAATGCTATATAGTTGCATTATATAATAATTGATTTTTTTCTTATATAAAATATTGAACTTAATGGCAAGAGCTATCTGCATATCTCCATAGTAGCTTGCCCGTACTTTGTCAGTTTAACAAATATTTATTGAAATCTTAGTATCAGATACTGTTTTTTGTGCTCTAGATATATCTGTGCAGAATAAGATCACTGCCCTTATGGGGCTTAGAGTTTTAGAAGGTCTGTGCTCAGTAAAAATACTGTTGAATTAAATGAAATTCAGGCACTAACCTTTTGGAAGAAGTCTATAAACAATGGGTTAATCTTAAGAAACTGATATTTAGCAGGTTTACATATAGTCTTGCAAATTAAAACGAAAACCTTTTACGGATTTTTAAGGATGGGGAAAACTGGCCTGATGGTAGTATACATGACTGAGTGGTTTAAAATGAACCCCAGACTCAATATTTGAAATATGTTAATACATGAATGGAAGAAGTTGTTCATTAATGTAAGTAGCCTCATTTAGAAGTTGGCAGCATTTTGTGATGATCAGATTATATCTGCAGAATTCTATTAAGTTCTGGGTAAATAATTCTACCGTTAGCCGCTGGGAAGTGGGTTAGGAAAATAAGACTAAAATACTGCCAAGGTGATTCAGTAAAAAGCATGTTCCTGGTTAACTGTCTGGATATGTATCTGACACACAACACAGTGAAGGTTAGAATAAAGGAGTTCACTAACTTATAGTATCAACTTCTAAATTTTTCTCCATCTTCCGTTCTGTTTCTCTGGGGTTTGGGAGACTGGTGCTCTCCTGGTCTGCGTGCTTCTTTGCACCCATGCATGTCTGTACCTTCTTACAACGAATTGCATGACGACTTGAACTCTATTTATCTGTGTAAATATAGCCTACACAGTGAGCTACTTGGATGCAGGGAACCTCTCGTTATATTTTGTCAGGGTCCAGCACTTATTTCCTACATACTGGAATGCTTGGAGAATGTTGCATCGAATATTAGGAAACGGAATTCTAAAAATCAGAAATTAGGTCAACATTATGCATTCTAACTTCTTTTCTCACATCTACTCTTCCCTACTTCCTTAGTCTAATCAGAATGATTTGTTTTCAAAAAATACACCTGATCACATTGTGCCCTCCTTAACGCTAGTTGGCTCGTGGGCCGGCAGGGCCTGGCTGGTGCCTGCGTCTACTGGCTTCCCTCCCGTTTCTTTCTTTGCTCTCCACCCACACGTTGGCCTCACACCTTTGCTCACTGGTTGACTGTGCCGAGAATATTCTTCCATATCACATCTCCACCCTCAGCCTTCGGTTACTCTGCCTTAAGGCCTCCTCTAACCTGTTTCCCCTAATACATAGCCTTAAAAGATCATACTTCCCTCTTTAGGAATAATTATCACTGTTCTACTTTTACATACAGTTCTCTTGTGTGATGAATATTTGTCCACCCCATTTAATTGTAACTTCCATGAGGAAATGTGTCATGTCTACTGCTATGTGCACCATCGTATCACTATACCAAATGCATAAAATGGTTAGCACATCATTGTGAAATAGATATATAAATTCACAAACCAGCATGATTCAAGTACATGTCTAGACTTCAACTAGACCTAAACCTTTCCTTCTGTCTCCACTCAGAAGTATAGTCCATATGATAGAAAAGATGTATGATAAAACCTCTTAAAATATGTAATCTTGTGCTTACTTAGGCAGAAAATATTCCTTCTAATACAGAGATTATCTCCATAACCTCTGAAGAACAGTTAATACTTGTTCCACGTAAAGGTTAAAATTTATTTTTTATAGCATGCTCAAGCAGTTAGAAATTAATATTCTCCCAAGTCATTGAAATGTTAAATTGTCTAACCTTCTAAAACACTTCATATTTTTCCTCAGCTTCAGGCAAGATTGGGAAATAAGACAAACTCCATAAGATATTAATATCCTTAATGGGCATTGGACCCATGGGCTGACGTACCCCTGGGTTCTCACATTTCACTTTTACTAAACACTATAATTGAGGGTCAAAAGGCAAGTGTATTTACTGGTGGTGTGAAAATACACTTACAACAGAATGTAATTAATTGTGAGATATAGATATCTATGACAAGATCCATTGTAATTATAGGAAGGAAAGAAAATTGAGAACTTGGAAATGTTTTGCATTCTTAGACACTGACTTAAATGAAAAGGGCATCTAATTCTTACATAATTCTTCTCTTCTGCATACCCTCATTGTTCTTGTGCCCATTCACTTCTTCCATCCGTTTTTTGTACTCAATTGGACATTTGCTCCCCCTCAGTTTTGCTCTCCAATATGTGTAACAGATTTCTCATCTTCACCTTACCTCCACCTGCCCACCCATCACGATTCTCCCTGATACCTCTCCATTCCATGTCTTACTTGGTTTGATTTCTTAACGAGAAGTCTTTCTTGGTCCACCTTTCTGTTGCAATCACTTATTTCTGGGACACTATGTAAAAAGTTTCAGAAACGAAAGTATATAAATCTAAAATTCTTTTATTCAGATTTCCTGATGTGTCTTCCTCCGAGCTAGCAATTGTCCCCTGAGTTCTTGGCTTGTATCTCAGTTACCTTCTGTGGAAGGTCTAAGTTCACAGTGTGATAGAAAGTGCAAAGGCTTTGAAGACAGACAGGAGTACACCTCACCCCGAGTTACTATCAATAAACTGACCACAGACAGATTGTTTCACATGTCTGAGACAGCCATTGAATGGGAAATTACCTACCCCAGAGAACGGCTGTGAGGGTCACATGATACGTCCTGTGTACAGGCCATCATTTTCCACCTTACTGCCTTCTCTCTCTCTCCAGTTTAATCTTTAGTGCACAAGCCCTGGTGCATACTTCATACACCTTCTACTTTGCTTGTTACCTAACTTCGTTCATTGTTTTTCCTTGGTCAAAGGAGAAACACAGTGTCTTCACTTGCTGTGTTCACAGAATTTTGAGTTAACATTCTTGGTGGGTCAGAGGATAACAATGAAATTATCTCTGTTGCACACTGGCAAGTGCCTGGCATTCTGTTTACTTCTACCGACATTACTCCCCAATCTCTCTTCCACCCTGTGAGCCCTGAACTTGGATATCATTGTCACATATGGCTACGTGCAGTTCAAGTTACTTGCCCAAGATCCCACAGCTAATATTTGGAAACACTGGACTTTTATCCAAGGCCTTCTTGACAGCAAAGCTAAATATTAGTTTTGAAGCTTCATACCAGAATGTTAGAACAGAAACATATTAATCTTTTGTAAACATGTCTTTGTTGTAACATTCTAGCGTGGAGCTTGAAAACTGAAAGGTTTTAGGGGTGGTAGAAATGCTAATTTTCAGAAGACCAAAAGGGACAGGGTTGGGAATACACTTAGCAGGGAGGGCAGATGCATGGCAGAATATTTATGGGAACAGACAGATTTCAAAAGCATTGGCTTTTGAACTACGTTTCCTACTCTGGTGAAGCCAGTTGATAACATTTAAATGTAGTAAATAATATCAAGAAAGAAGAGAATTAAGCACTTATGTGCCATAGCAACATGAGAAGGTGGCCAGAAAGTTCAGAAATGTATCTCAGTTTCTAAATTGTAGGCTGTGGATAAAGCTTATGGGGGAGCAATAGGCCAGGGTCAAATAGGAAAGGAAATAAAAAAGTGCCCCAGTAAACAATTGATTTCCCACTATTTCCAAAGATCTCCCATAAAAATATCTTTGTCAGTCATATTCCTTTTGACGATAGAGAACACATAGACACATACTTAAGAAAGCATATACTTTTCATTGATAATAAAATCATTTTGGTTAAATAAATCCTTAGAGTTTTGGTTTTTTTTAAAGATTTTTAAAATTTTGAGTTTTAAAGATTTTTTTAAATCTTTGTTTTCTTAAAGATTGAGTTGAAGGCTGAAATATGCTTCACCCCTAGTCATTACATTTAATTACTCTGAATTACCTTGATGTCTTAGTTTTATATTTTTATTCTCAAATTATTCTTAATGCCAAAGAAATACCTTAAAAGGTATTTTAAATATAAATATTTCAAAGTCCTTTTTAAAACTATGCTGAGAGTAACGTACCACAAACAATAATCCACTTAGTGTATATTTTGGGCCTCCTAGACCTTGCAGGAAAAAAATATTGTGATTAAAAATTATTAGAAAGATAACTTACTTGTAGACAGATCATTAAAGATAATTCACTAACATATATTTCTGAATTCCAAAATTCAAGAATACTTTCTACTTTATTTTAACTTGATTCAACAGGCCATGAAATCTAATGTGTTCCCAATTCGGCAAGCATTCAGTCACTCATAGTCAGAGCAGAGTAGTCACCTTCTTATTAGTGTATAGTCACCCAGCTCTATCTGTAGGGAATTGGTTCCAGGAACTCCGACATACCAAACTCCAAGGATGCTCAAGTCCTTTGTATAAAGGTGGCATAGTATTTGCATATAACCTATGCACATCCTCCCCTATGTTTTAAATCATCTCTAGGTTACTTATAATACCCAGTACAATGTAAATGCTATCTAAATAGTTGTAAATTCAATGTAAATATTACATAAAATAGTAGCCTATGTAAAGCAAATCCAAGTTTTGCTTTTTGAAACTTCCTGTAATTAAAAAAAAAAAAATGTTTCAGCCCGGGGTTGCTTGAATCTTTGGATGTGGAACCTGCAGATACAGAGGGACAGCTATCCTTATCAAAAGGCACAAAAGTATATTCAGTTTGTTTAGAGTAGCCAGTGTAGTTGTTCTCTGCTTTCCAGTGCAAACATGTGCTTTATCATTTATTAATTTTGATAAAGGAAAGAAAATTCCTAATGTTAAAGGGATGATTGATTTCTTCAATCAGACTTTGGCTACTGCTAAAATCTCACAACCTGTACTCTCTCTCTAGGTATAATACATAAAAACCAAGTTCAGTGTTTCATACTGAAAGTGGGACCCTATTATAAAGAAGCTTTTAATGTTTGTATATGGTCTGAACATGCTGGATTTTATTTAACAGCTGAGTTTCATAGACAAGTACTAGGCATTTCTCCAGAGAACCCAGCCAAATACTATAATCCATTTCCTTCTGAAATTGCAGTTGTTAAATTAGACCCCAAAACATTTATGAATGTCACTTTGTCTTTCCAGCAATTAAGGAGTTCAAAAAAAAATCCCTTGGTGTTTCATGGCTTTGAAATTATTTATCCTCCTCTGGCCCTGCCATTTGCTCTGTCAAATGCTTTGGGGGTTACGTTCAAGGGGGAGACATCAATTCTGAACAGGTGTGGAAAAGGGTTTCTTGATGTATAAAAAGTGTTCTATTTTAAAGGCGTTTTAGCAATTTTAGCACATTTACTGCTGTAAATTCCCATGGAAGTAGGCGGCCCATTCTTTTCCCTTTAAAGGGCAGAAAAATCTGAAATCAACATCAGAGGCATAATTTCACCAGGGGGAGGGAGCGGCCGGCGAGTTTACTGAAACTTTCCCTTTGCTGTTTCCTTGTTTCAGTGTTGATCCTCCTGATCGTCACTATGAGAAGAAGGAAAAAAGAGCCCCTTATTTTCGACGAAGAGAGAGATATCAGAGAAAACATCGTTAGATACGATGACGAGGGTGGGGGGGAGGAAGACACAGAAGCCTTTGACATGGCCGCGCTCAGAAACCTCAACGTCCTCAGAGACACCAAGACCCGGAGAGATGTGACTCCAGAAATTCAGTTCTTGAGTCGACCGACTTTTAAAAGCATCCCAGATAATGTCATTTTCCGGGAATTTATTTGGGAAAGACTGAAGGAAGCCGACGTTGACCCCTGCGCCCCGCCTTACGATTCCTTGCAGACATACGCCTTCGAAGGAAATGGCTCGGTGGCTGAATCGCTCAGCTCGCTAGATTCCATCAGCTCAAACTCTGATCAGAATTACGACTACCTTAGTGACTGGGGACCGCGTTTTAAACGACTCGCAGACATGTACGGAACTGGCCCGGAGAGTCTGTACTCATAGCCCTGGAACGTTAGTTTGAAATGTACTGAAGAAAAAGTAAAAGCAAAAAACGAAACACCACTACATACAGAAAACACGAACTTCACTTGCTAGAGGAAATGGTTGTAAATATCTCTCCATTTTTAACCGTTTAGGGTTCTGCCTTGGTGAAGCATATCTTCATTAGACTTATCCAAGGGACTGCACTGACCACAGACTGAGCATTTGAAGGCTTTTTGATAAAAAGAAATGCTCAGTGGTTTGTGAATAGATAGCAACTCTCAGATACCTGCAAAGGCACCTAACCTCTGTAAGTAGTGCCCTGTGTTGTCAGTGTCGCCAGGGTGTCCTGTACATACCTTCACGGTACTGGCAGGGAGGGGAATAAAACATGATATGCCAGGATTGAAAAGTCCTGGAACTTCTTGCATATCAAAACTTGGGACAAATTTAATTTACAGTGATGCTTTCAGCTTGCTAGATTAGAGCATCCAGCAGAATTTTATTGCTGTCAGTTAGCAAATACATTTTATTTAGCAATATAAATATTCTTGGAAAATCCTCCCCAATCCTCCAATACAAGCCAATAAAATTTGGTTTAAGGCAACAAAAACCATTGTTTAGCAAATAAATTCTGAAATGTTCCAAATAAGCAAAAGGTAAATCATTCTTAAAGTTGGCAGTCGTTTTGAGATGCTTGTGTAGGTATGAAGAAAAGTTGCTGTCTATTCGTTGATTTTTTTATTATCTCTTCTGATTTGTACAGGAGACTATCTTTTCTTTTTTATTTGACACATGGTGTTATATTTATTTTGGACCTCCAATCTCCACTCAGTTCAGGTCCATCTTCCTGCCTCAGAATATTAAGCTCATCAAAACATGCTGATTTTTCTCCAGTCTGAGCTACATGGAGGAAATGAAGCATGGAAATGGAAAAAAAAAAAAATAGTAGAGCAATTGAGGCCTGTTGCTGTTCACGTCTCAGAGAGGAACACAGCTACAAGCAGCTACAAGGACGTATAAGTTGTTTGTCTGAGCCATTAAAATTTACAAAACATTGAAAGTATTTGTACTATAGAAGGAAGATTTCAGAGAGAATTGAGATTTTCTTTGATGCAAGATTGATTTTTCAAGGTCACAAATTCTATATGCTCCCAAGACTTTCAAGAATTTGTTTTCCCCCCACCCTCTATTGCTGTAAAAATATTGAGTAAAGGACAGATTTTTTGAATATATCTTAAACAATGTAATGTTATAAATTTCAAAACCCACCATTAAATTCTGATGCAAATATGTTCCTCAAGAATTAACCAAGCACTGTATACTTTCTATACCTGTTTAGATGTGCCAAAGTGAGGAGAGAAATTAAGTGATCACATGTGTTTGAGAAAGAAGAATTTTATGACTAAAATAATATTTCTACCTAACATTATTTTCTAGATTAGTACTAGTTTAATGTGACTATATTCACATAAGAATGAATTTATTTTTTTCTTTTCTCCTTTTAAAAAAGGGTTTATTGTTGGGTTCCTAATAAATCTACAGATAGTGGACACTGTATAGGAAACTGTGTTTCTAAAAGTGCTTCTTTCTGAAAGACGAACACTGGAACAAGAATATCAATCTTTTGATTACATGAGGAGAAACTCTGTAGGATTCTGTAAAATTGCAGCCCATCTTTAGAAATGAAGTATGTGAAAGTGGCCTTCAGCTCCATCAAAATAAACAATTCAATCAATATGGTTATCTGCAAACAGTCCTTTCATTTGAATAAAGTTTTATAGACATTGTTTCATGACTAGATATGCTTCTTGCTGTATTAATATACATATGAAAAATCAATTTTATAATGGTAAATGATACTGTTCATGACTTTTAGTCACCTGTGTAAGTTTTTCAAATTAAAAAAGTAAAGCATAGTACACTTACCCAATTTCATAAAATCAGAGTGTGGTGCAGGAATTATATAGGTGTTACATCAGCAAGCTAATGAGAATAGTTTTTTAATAATCCCCTTGTTGTCTGCAAGAAGATAAAATAGTACTTTTAGATTATGATATCAAAACTGCTGATTGTTGCATAAATGTAAGTTTGAATGTATTTTAGAAAAGGAACATCACATCATTCACCTTGCTTTCTCTCCTTTTAAATATATATATATATATATATATATATATATTTTTTTTTTTTTTTAATTTCGTTTTTGCCAGTAATAGATTGGGGAAAAAAGGTTCAGATTTAAACAAAGATTTGAAATTTTTGCATATATTCAATTGCTATTTTATGTGTGGAAAATGATAACAATACAATATTGAACTTGATTCAGTGGTATTTAAAAGAAATCTTGAGATGGCTGGAAGAATGTCCCTAATAGAGATGGAATTTTTATGAAGTACTCTAGCTAAGCTTATTTGTAATGGTGGTGAATTTGTTATTTTAGTTTTCTTTTTCCTTTTGAAATCTAAGTCTGTAGATTAGATTTCAATCTAATCTGTATATGTTTATCTGACATGATACTTGAGAGATAGGCTCTGCTGTAAACCCAGAGACTAGAACAGTTGATCAACAAAAATCCATGTTACAGCTTGTTACAAGATCCTCCAAAAGCATTTAAATAAATACCTATTATCTAGTCACTAAAATTCAGTGGTGGACTGGAGCCAGCTCAAACCAACTCCTAAGTACCAATTATGCATATGTCTTTCCACCTCTGCTTCTAGTGATATCATTTCAGTAGGTCAGCCTTGGTGGTAATATTTAGACCACCAAACACTACTTTTTTTCCCCCCCTGTAGATCTGGTTGTGAAATGTTTACCAGCACTTTGCTGCTTACTTATAAAAGGAAACCTCATGGTTGTAAATATACTATGCGTGAACAGAATATCAAATAATGATGACATGCAAGGAATTTATGTCCTATCCTACTACTAAATATAGACTTATGTGGTAGTGATTTCCTGGTATCAGATCCTTGGAGCTACAGGGAGAAAGGGAGGGGACCCACTTCGTTATGGAAAGCAATGGCTTAATAATTCCCAGTGCAGACAACAGTTTGGGAAGTCAGTAAATTTACATATTTTCCATTTGTCCCTATGGGAGCACCACTGGAAACTCAAGGTATACATTAAGTAATGCATTTTTGGACAATTTAATTTCTTAAAAAAATATGTGCATTTCAGTTGTTACTGTCCAGGTCAAGGAAATAGGCCCAGACCTCTATTCTGGATTGTTATCCTTGCATAATTTTAAGACAGCATAAAGAATATGAAAACTAAGTCTTAAAAGAAAGTGGACTAATGCAGATCAAGCCTAAATTATGATCCTGGATACACAAAACAATCTCTACGTTAAAGCGATATTCCAAAGTCAGCTGCACACCAAAATTAGGAAGCAGACGAGGAAAAGATGCTATGTAGAGGCCATGAGTAGATCTTTGTACAAAGCAATGGCCTAGATGAAGCTGGCCAACTTCTTCCCTTGACAGGAAGCACAGCTGAGGCTGACTGCAGTTGCGGTTAGATAACTACTAGACACAGATAAGAAAGGATAATGTTTAGGTAATGATAGCTGCCTTTTCACTCTGCCCTCTGAGAATGTTTTAAATAACTTCTTGCACAATTACATTTACTACACTGGATGGTGAGCAGTCTTTGGCAATTCTCATGTAAACGGTGTAGTTATACAAGGGAGGAGTGGTATTTGTGGTACGGCCCCTCAGGCCCAAAGAAATTTACATGCAAACAGACTGTTAGCATTATATTCAAATACAAAATCTAGAAGAGCTTAAAATAAAGTTAGATATACTGCAAGAGGCAAAAAGCACCTTGTTTAAATATTTTAAAGACATTAAGCGCTACTTATGTTATTTTGACATCTATTGACTTACAAACTGTTTCAATTACCCTAATTGTTTCTAAGTCACTATTTGAAGGTTTATTTACAGTTGATCTAATTAAAGTTGATTAAAAGCAAGCTTCAACTTAACTCTTTCTGGTCAGTGATGGCTGGGGGCACAGGGAATATATATTACAGTTAATAGATAAGGAAATTCACTTTGTTAGTCTATATAGTTTATTTGATCTTAAATACAGAGTCAGTTATTTTTAAATTATTAATATATATTGCGTGTATATGCCACGGTGTATGCAAATTTGGCAAGAAAAGCTAACGCAGTAATGTTAGCTGACATATCATCGTCATAGTCAAAAGAGCAAGAAAGGAGTAAAAACATTTACATTTGAGTGTAATTGAAATGGTTTCAGAGGAGTGGGATTAGCCCTTAAGAAAAACAGAAGTTATTTGACGCTGTGATTTGGCAGGCACTGTAAAGTATAATTCCAGGAGTAATTTTTCAAGCAAAAACAAGACAGCCAGTGTGTGTGATATTCTGACACTTTTTCATTGTTATGCTAACTTGTACAGGCTCAGAATTTAACTGAAAAGAACAGGTGCCTCTGTGTGTGTAAGAAGGGAGGCACATTGGAAAGTATGTCTGAAGCGACCTCAAAAATGTAGTCTAATATTATCTTGTTAATTCCAATATATTATTGTTATTTGGCAAGTGCCTTTTAGGCAATAAGACTAGAAAGTGTGATAAACTGAAGGGAGAAATATTTTCTTTGCTTTAAGAATCTAAATTAGGAAAAGGATTTGGGTGCTAAGGGGAGAGCATTTAGCTGAGCTATCTGGATAACTGCATTTTTTTTTAAACATCTATATTGGAGTATAATTGCTTTCCAGCGTTGTGTTACTTTCTGCTGTATAACAAAGTGAATCAGCTATATGCATACATATATCCCCATGTCCCCTCCCTCTTGCATCTCCCTCCCACCCTCCTTATCCCACCCCTCTAGGTGGTCACAAAGCACCGAGCTGATCTCCCTGTGCTATGCAGCTGCTCCCTCTTGCACTCCCTCCCACCCTCCTTATCCCACCCCTCTAGGTGGTCACAAAGCACCGAGCTGATCTCCCTGTGCTATGCAGCTGCTTCCCACTAGCTAGCTATTTTACATTTGGTACTCTATATATGTCAATGCTACTCTTTTACTTCGTTCCAGCTTACCCTTCCCCCTCCCCATGTCCTCAAGTCCATTCTCTACATCTGCGTCTTTATATCTGGCCTGCCCCTAGATTCTTCAGAACCATTTTTTTTTTTGATTCCATATGTGTTAGTATACAGTATTTGTTTTTCTCTGACTTACTTCACTCTGTATGACAGACACTCAATTTCATTTCTTTTTATGGCTGAGTAATATTCCATTGTATATATGTGCCACATCTTTATCCATTCATCTGTCAATGGACACTTAGGTAGCCTCCATGTCCTGGCTATTGTAAATAGAGCTGCAATGAACACTGTGGTACATGACTCTTTTTAAATTCTGGTTTCCTCAGGGTATATGCCCAGTAGTGGGACTGCAGGGTCGTATGGTAGTTCTATTTTTAGTTTTTAAGGAACCTCCACACTGTTCTCCATAGTGGCTATAACAATTTACATTCCCACCAACAGACCAAGTGCAAGAAGGTTCCCTTTTCTCCACACCCTCTCCAGAATTTATTGTTTGGAGGTTTTTTGATAATGGCCATTCTGACTGGTGTGAGGTGATACCTCATTGTAGTTTTGATTTGCATTTCTCTAATGATTAGTGATGTTGAGCATCCTTTCATGTGTTTGTTGGCCATCTGTATATCTTCTTTGGAGAAATGTCTATTTAGGTCTTCTGCCCATGTTTTGATTGGGCTGTATTTTTTTATATTGAGCTGCATGAGCTGCTTGTATATTTTGGAGATTAATCTTTTGTCAGTTGCTTCGTTTGCAAATATTTTCTGCCATTCTGAGGGCTGTCTTTTCGTCTTCTTTATGGTTTCCTTTGCTGTGCAAAAGCTCTGAAGTTTTATTAGGTCTCATTTGTTTATTTTTATTTTCCTTTTCTCTAGGAGGCGGGTCAAAAAGGATCTTGATGTGATTTATGTCATACAGTGTTCTGTGTTTTCCTCTAAGAGTTTGATACTGTCTGCAGTGTCAGTGTTTACCTCTCCTGTTTCGTTTCTAATTCTGTTGATTTGAGTCTTCTCCCTTTTTTTCTTGATGGGTCTGGCTGGTGGTTTATCAATTTTGTTTATCTTCTCAAAGAACCAGCTTTTAGTTTTCTTTATCTTTGCTGTTTCTTCCTTTTTCATTTATTTCTGATATGATTTTATGATTTATTTCCTTCTGCTAATTTTGGGGTTTTTTGTTCTTCTTTCTCTAATTGCTTTTAAGTGTAAGGTTAGGTTGTTTATTCGAGATGTTTCCTGTTTCTTAAGGTGGGCTTGTATTGCTATAAACTTCCCTCTTAGAACTGCTTTTGCTGCATCCCCCAGGTTTTGGGTCGTCCTGTTTTCATTGTCATTTGTTTCTAGGAATTTTTTGATTTCCTCTTTGATTTCTTCAGTGATCTCTTGGTTATTTAGTAGTGTATGGTTTAGCCTCCATGTGTTTGTATCTTTTTTATAGTTTTCCTGTAACTGATATATAGTCTCATAGCATTGCTGTCAGACAAGATACTTGATATGATTTCAATTTTCTTAAATTTACCAAGGTTTGATTTGTGACCCAAGATATGGTCTATCCTGGAGAATGTTCCATGAGCACTTGAGAAGAAAGTGTATTCTGTTGTTTTTGGATGGAATGCCCTGTAAATGTCAATTAAGTCCACCTTGCTTAATGTGTCATTTAAAGCTTGTGTTTCCTTATTTATTTTCATTTTGGATGATCTGTCCATTGGTGAAAGTGGGGTGTTAAAGTCCCCTACTATTATTGTGTTACTGTCGATTTCCCCTTTTATGGCTGTTAGCATTTGCCTTACGTATTGAGGTGCTCCTATGTTGGGTGCATAAATATTTACAATTGTTATATCTTCTTCTTGGATGGATCCCTTGATCATTACATAGTGTCCTTTTTTGTCTCTTGTAATAGTCTTTATTTTAAAGTCTATTTTGTCTGATATGAGAATTGCTACTCCAGCTTTCTTTTGACTTCCATTTCCATGGAATATCTTTTTCCATCCCCTCACTTTCAGTCTGTATGTGTCCCTAGGTTTGAAGTGGGTCTCTTGTAGACAGCATATGTATGGGTCTTGTTTTTGTATCCATTCAGCCAGTCTATGTCTTTTGGTTGTAGCATTTAATCCATTTACATTTTAGGTAATTATCAATATGTATGTTCCTATTACCATTTTCTTAATTGTTTGGGGTTTGTTATTGTAGGTCTTTTCCTTCTCTCGTGTTTCCTGCCTAGAGAAGTTCCTTTAGCATTTGCTGTGAAGCTGGTTTGATGGTGCTTTAGTCGTACACTGGTTTGGCGGTGCTTTAGAGTTCTCTTTAGTTTTGCTTATCTGTAAAGGTTTTAATTTCTCCATGGAATCTGAATGAGTTCCTTGCTGGGTAATCTTCATTGTAGGTTTTTCCCTTTCATCACTTTAAATATGTCCTGCCACTCCTTTCTGGCTTGCAGAATTTTTGCTGAAAGAGCAGCTGTTAACCTTATGGGGATTCCCTTATACGTTATTTGTTGTTTTTCCATTGCTGCTTTTAATATTTTTTCTTTATATTTAATTTTTGACAGTTTGATTAATATGTGTCTCAGCGTGTTTCTCTTTGGGTTTATCCTGTATGGTACTCCCTGTGCTTCGTAGACTTGATTGACTATTTCCTTTCCCATGTTAGGGAAGTTTTCGACTATAATCTCTTCAAATATTTTCTCAGACCCTTTCTTTTTCTCTTCTTCTTCTGGGACCCCTATAATTCGAATGTTGCTGCTTCTAATGTTGTCCCACAGGTTCTGAGATTGTCCTCAATTCTTTTCATTCTTTTTCTTTATTCTGCTCCCTGGCAGTTATTTCCACCATTTTATCTTCCAACTCACTTATCCATTCTTCTGCCTCAGTTATTCTGATATTGATTCCTTCTAGAGTGTTTTTAATTTCAGTTAATTGTGTTGTTCATCACTGTTTGTTTGCTCTTTAGTTCTTCTAGATCCTTGTTAAATGTTTCTTGTATTTTCTCCATTCTGTTTCCGAGATTTTGGATCATCTTTACTATCATTATTCTGAATTCTTTTTCAGGTAGATTGCCTGTTTCGGAGAGAACAGTAACAAAATATAAAGCATAAAATAAAATTAGAATAATAAAAGATTAGGAAAAATAAAAATATAAAAGAATCAACAACAATGAATCAGCATCATAAAACAGAACCCCAATCTAAAAGAGAAAAAAAGCCTTGGCTATGGGGGTGGAGTTTAGGTGGGGGTGGAACTTAGGCAGGGGTGGGCTTTTGGGTGGGGCAGAACCTAGGCAGCTGGGGGGCGGGGGGTGACGTTTGAGCGTGGGGCAGGGCCTCTGCTTAGGACCTGGCAGAAGGGGAAAGGCAGCACGTGGAAAGGAGGGCCTGGAGTGTGGGCTTCTGGAGTTTGGAGGTAAGACCCTGAGTGAGAGTGTGTAGGTGGGGTTTAGGCCCAGTACGGTTGGAGGGCATCTCAGAGGGGGTCTCTGAGTGTAGAGGTCAGGCCCTGGGTGGGGGTGTAGGGGCGGGGCTTGGGCTCTGCACAGCAGGAGGGAGACTCTGAGGGCAGAGGATTAGGCCCCTGGGAGCCCAACAGGCTTCCGGGTGCCTTAGTGGACGGGGAAAGCGCTGGCCCCGTTCCCTTCTGTTCCTTCACGCCCCTCCCCTACCATCTCCCCTGGGGTCTCCCCCGTCCCTGCTGGACCCCTAACAGTGGGTGGGTCCCGCTGGGTGTAGGAACTCCTCCCCTCCCCCAGCCGCCCCTCAGGGGGGCCGTCCCGGAGGTCTGGCCTTTATTTTCTGGCTCCCCCTTCCCTCCCTCCCACTCCCTCAAGACCTGTGTGTCTGCGGGGGGGCCTCGGTGGGCAGAGGATCAGGCCCGGGATCTCATTAGGCTCCTGGGGGCCCAAGTAGGCAGGGGAAACCTGGCCACACTCCCTTTTGATCCTCTGCCTTCCCAATGGTCCCCCAATTTCCCCCTTCGCGCATGGGATCCCTTCCCCTCCCCCAGCTGCCCCTCTGGGGCGCCAGTCCCCTCCCACCTCCACTTCCCCTCCCCACTCACTCCCCCGACGCCCACATCCTACCCGGTCGCTGGGGGTTCCTCCCGTCCCCTTAGGTGTCTGTGGTCCCCCAGCGGTGCCTGGTAGGTGCCCTAGTTGTGAGGAGACGCAAATTCGCCATCCTCCTAGTCCGCCATCTTGACTCCACCCCCTCTGTTTTTTTAGTTGCACAGATGCCGTCTCATTGTTAGCACAGAATATGGAGTGTGAATTACTTATTGTGGAATGTCACCAGGCTTTGCCTTTTTGAGTGTCACTGGTGTATAAGGAAGCACCCCTAGTCTGTGGTTATAAAATCTGGGTCAGAAGCCAGTTACAGCACATTTTTGCTGTGCCCTGGATGCCATTCTAATTCCCTGAGCCTTTATATCTTCATAATTAAAATTGAGTTAATTACTATCCTGTCTGTTTCAGAGGCTTGTGAGATGATTAAGTGAAAATGCTGTGTAAACTGTAAAACACTAAAAATGTAAGGCTTTATTATGGAAATTATATAAGGTTGATTATATTTATTGTTATATGGTAAACATGGATAATTTCTGTTTTGGGAAATATGCATTAAGGGAAAAAACATGCAATTAGTATTCTAAGTTGGGAAAAGAGACACTTGGTATGATTAATGGAAGCCACTACTCAAAAACAGTTATTTTATAAGGTCTTTAAAGGTTGGGATCCAAATCAAACTAATTCCGTCATTAATAAGAATTAAGGATATCAGCATGGGCAAGGGAATACAAATCACAATTCTTTCCCACTCACAAGGAAGACTAAGTGGAAGATGAATGACTTCACATGATCCCAGCCTCATTACAGATCACAGATACACAGGAATAGAGAAGGTTATTCAAAGACAACAATGAAACAATGAGTGTAGGTTAGGTGATCCTCCAGACATCCAAAAGAAATAAAGCGTGGTTCTAGAGAATTCAATAATTTTCTCAGTCGTGACTGACATATGTGTAATTAACCATTTATACACTTCAAAGAATTAGAGTACAATATTTACTTAACATGAAAACCATCCTGTACTCTTGTTTTCATGACTCGAAAGCATTTTCAGTATCTTCCAGTAGCTTAGCTTAGCTTTTTATAAGAAGCCATCAGAGATTAAAAAATAATATGCACAACTACTACTGATTTGTCAGTGATAGTCTACTCATAAAATGAATACCTCAACTTTAGCTATTGGTTGTATGGTCATTCAAAGCACATATGAACAAGCATTATAAATAAATACATTAGTAGCTATGTAACTACTGAGAATGTTGACACAATATACAATCACAAAATTAACTCTTACATTTTCACTGCATTAATTAATGAAATTGTGCTGCTAATGGCTTATATTTTTATAAGCAGGAAAAATTATATGATTCACTACCTTACTGCTACATGCTGTATTTTTTTATGAACACTATGTTTTTTGTTTATCCAGATCTGGAGTATGTATATAGCATGTTAAATATGACCAATACTTCAAAAGTAATCAACTTTTTAAAACAGATAACTGTATAGCAATTGCATTTTACCTATAATAATTTTAAAGGCAAAAAAAAGAAAAGGAAAAAGAACTATGTAAGTTTAATATATATTAGACTTCAAATTGCATATATTACATATATTGAGCATTATATATACTGAGCATACACACATGCACATTACACACACACACAATTTGAAGCTAAATGTAAAAGTGAAGCTAATGGCTTTTAACATTTTGTTTTTATTTTTTAAGATAATTATGACTATCAGATCCAACATCTACAATTAAATTATGTGGGCATGTTGAAAAAATACTGCACATTTGTAAAGCTGTTCTCTACCATAGATTTCAGAAATTCTTTCTCAAAATTTAGAGACATGAGAAATTCACTTAAGTAAAATACAATTCAATGAAACTATTAGTGCCTTTTTTTTTTTTTTTTTTTTTTTTTTTTGTGGTACGCGGGCCTCTCACTGTTTTGGGCTCTCCTGTTGTGGAACCCAGGCTCCGGACGCGCAGGCTCAGCGGCCATGGCTCACGGGCCCAGCCTCTCCGTGGCATGTGGAGTCTTCCAGGACCGGGGCACGAACCCGTGTCCCCTGCATCGGCAGGCGGACTCTCAACCAGTGCGCCACCAGGGAAGCCCATTAGTGCCTATTTTTGAGGTTCTATTATAATTATGTTAAAAACAATCCATTTTTTCTACAACGTTTCTGCTTATATGAGTGACTTGAATAAACAGAAATAAAAGAGTTTCAAAAAGCCTAATTCGATTGACCACAAAATCGATCCTGAAAATCCAGTTCCACTTAGCCTTGGAAATTAGACATTAGGTACAAACTGGAGGTTTGAATGTATGTCAGAACCTGAAGAGATGGTTTTTGTTCAGCTCAAACACTCCCTTTCAGGCAGACAATCTCCTAGAGTATTAAGGATTTGAGATTTTTTTCAGCTGATATAGGAAATAAAGAACTATTTCAGAAGGATGCTGGTATATATGTGTGTACAAAGTGCACAATGAATCAAGTCAAGAAACCAGGCAGTGATAAGTGTTCACTTTGTTGCCACGTTTTCTTGATGTGTGCTTTGTTGTGTTAAGAAAGTTAAGAAATGTTGCAAATTAAGTCATTATAGAAGAAAATAATTTCCCCAAACCCTGATAACTCCAAAGACCTGAGAGACCCTACAATGGCTACTTCTATAGTCTTCATTCTCAACTGTGACCATCAGTGCCAACTTGGCTTCCAATTTATAGCTTCTGACAACTTGGTACAGAAAATGAGTCCTACTGTGATTCAAGTTTGATGTTTTTTTCTGAGTGACCGATTCTTATGTAAAATTATCTTAATAAAAATGTTCCATAGATACGTCATTTTACGTTTCAGAACAGTCCAACACAACATGTGATTTCAAGTACAAACCTGTGAATTACCCAAGAAAGGCAAGGTTATACCTTTTATTTAATGAAGCAAAATTGAAGCCCAGAATAACTGTAACTTATCCAAAAGGAAACATGTGAAGTAAGTGGTAGAGATGAAAGAGAAAACATTTAAAAAAATTGTGTTCTAGTTTGAAAGAATAAGAAGAGAGTTGAAACTCATTTCACAATCAGACTCTCTCATCTTAATTAGGCTTTAGTTTTGTTACGAAGAGTGTGAGACTTCTTTATTGCTTAAAAAAAAAAAGTCCTACTTGGGAAAATGGCATTAAATTCTTTGTTTCAATGTACTGAGAAAACAAATGTTTTTAATCACCAATAATCTAGCACTTCATCACCATATTCCATCCCATTGCCTATCATCTCTTTGAGGGGGTTCATTGTCCTAAGAATGGACAATGTCACAGCAATATGGAAGACTAGATCTTCTGAGGGTCACACTCTGCAGATTCCTATACCTCTACTGCATTGTTGGCTCACAAGACTGTGGACAATTCCAAAAAGCCCTAAACCTTTGCAAAAAGAAAGAAAAAATTAAAGAAAAAGCTAAATACCGTGAAGGTGATCTATAAACAAACAGGGACATTGAAGATGGCCTGTGGGCAGCTGTCAACCAGTGCTGGGCCAACATCATTTGAGGCCATGTGTACCCCTAGCTGCTGGATTATTTTCAATTAAATATGAATGATTGATTAAAAATCACTAAACAGAGGAGACAAACCACTGTGAATGAGACAGTTCACAGAAACTCCCAAGAAGTTCACTGTAATTGTGAAGAAAGAAAAGAGGAAATAAAATATGAATAATAAAAAGAGGATCAAGGATGGGCATATATTTGCAGAAGAACCAACTTGTGCCTTTAGAAATAAATCATGCAATCTTTGAAGCTAAAAAGTCAATGGAGAGAGTATATACTACATCTGACACTGCCAAAGAGAGACTCGGTAAACTAAACAATCTGTTGGAAGAAATTATCTAGGCTGCAGTAGAGAGATTTTAGTAATCTACAAAAGCATAAGGGACAAAGGTAACATTTGGAGGTCTTTACCCATTGTGATCTCTGTTATTCAGAATTCCATTAGAACGTTTAACTGCCTTGACTCTCATCTCTGAATTAGGGTTTAACTTTGCTGAAGGCCTCCTATGTTACAATAAGCTGTACCTACTCTACACTACACAGTTTGATTTATTCAGTCAGTGATCCATTTAACAAATATTGTTATAAATGTAGGAAGCCTCAAATCTACTGAAAATAAATTGTGTATATCCATCAAAACTTGTGGCACATCTATGAAAAGTGAGCAGGACACCTAAGCAATTTGAATTAAAGTCAGATAATTAAATACAGGCTCTGTTCTTAATTTCTCTTTTTTCTCTACTGTGTGTGGATGATTCCATCTGTGGTTATTGAAGAGCCAAGTGAAGCCCTATAGTTCTCCTCTGATAGAAAATGGGTTTATTTAGATTGGACAGAAAGATGCAATATAATAGGATATAAGTGGCATAAATCAAGATAGTGGTTATTTCTCTTCCAAGTACTCTCTCCCCATCCCGCCCCCCCCAGATCCTTTCATCCATGTGTTCTACAGCCAACAGTTGCAGCCAGTCAAGCTCTCAGGTGATGTGTCAGTCGCTGAGTCACTAATTCTGACCTATACCACTTTTAGGGTGTAGACATCTTCCTTGATAAATTCCATGAAGAAAGCTGAGCCGTGCTTTGTCATCTCACAGTTTGGGAGTAAAGGGGATTCTCTCAGCGCTAGTTCAAGGTAAAAAATTGCCAGGTTATTATATTTTTTTCTTTTATCAAAAGAGGGCCAGAGGTGAGTATGGTGTTACTAGGACTTGGTCTTTTTTTTTTTTTTTAATCTTTATTGAATTTGTTACAATGTTGCTTCTTTTTTTATGTTTTGGTTTTTTGGTCCTGAGGCATATGGGATCTTAGCTCCCCGACCAGGGATCAAACCCCTACCCGCTGCATTGGAAGGCAAAATCTTAACTACTGGACCGCCAGGGAAGTCCCAGAACTTGGTCTTGTAAACAACAAGGCCAGGGTTTGATGACAGACATATATCCCTTAATCTTTGCACTTGTTTCCCTCATCAGAGGAAATATTAAATGAGTAAGACACAGTCTTCTAGTTCCTGATGGAGCAGTAGAATACACATAGGCCTATGATCATGTGGAAGGAACCAAAAAAAGTCTCCTTTGTATAAGCCTAGAAGAGCTTCATATTCCCGTTCCTTAGTCTGATGCTTAGGCTAATAGCTAGCTGTTTTCTGAAGCTACGTATTATTATCACTATTAGGAAGGTGAAACCCAAAGAGTTTCTGTGAATCGCCCAGCGGTCCCAAAGCGTCAAGTGATGGAGCAGGAGCTTAAACTAGGCTAAGGCCACATATTCTTAACACTTATTATCACTCATTCTTTGAAGCTCCATATTATGATACTATCATTTCACCTGGTTGATATATATGTATTCATCATCCCATTGATAGGTGATTATTGTTAATTAAAGCTTACTGATTTTCTTCCAGGTTAATATGTGATCAGAGGGGAAAAATCCTTCAAAACATCCTTTAGCTCTAATGTGTCTGGGTGAGAAAACATGTGAAATGGGGTTGTAGTCACATTTATGCAGGGAGACCTTCGTTACGTTTTACATACCTTTGTAACATCACGTTGGTGTACACACAAACAGGACTGCGCAGGAATTCCTGATAGATAATTTGGGCAGCTGGAAAGCTTAGGTGTAGAGGACTGAAGTGTTACAGATAGTGGCTAGAATGACTTAAAAATGATTATCCAAACTGAACATACTGACTTAAAAACAAATGCCACTACCAGTAATAGGCAAGAGATAGTTTTGTTACAATAATTGCCTCAATACGTATGTTTGTAATTGAAATCCTCTTGAAGACTATGAATACACAAACAAATAGGAAAAGACGTTTACATTTCCTGAATCTATTCTAGCACCGTTAAGAAGTGGTTCAGAAAATGTTAAAAGTAGAGTATTGGTTAAAATTATTGAAATTAGCCATAATTCATGTTAAAATTCCTCCCCCTCTTCAATTCAGCTTCTTTAAATCTAATCATTTATTCATTAGTTTTAGAGGTGCTTATTTAGCGTCTACCATGGGATAGGTGGTCAGATAACAGTGAGTTAGAGAGACATTATTATTACATGTCTACTAGACAGTTTTCTCTGAATGTGATTCCTGCATTACCTAATTTGTAGTAAACCATTCTTACTAAATAATGACATTCTTGTTAAGAAAGTTTATTCCTGCAGACCTTATGATATACAATTAGAATCAGAATTTCTGGATGTGGGAGCCTTTGCATTTCAGGACATCATATTCTCAAATGTCATGAGTACAAACAGGCACCCCTATCAGATTCTTCACCATGGAGACCAGCGAATATAATTCTTTATATGTGAATACTAAAACTTTCCATGGACCCAACTGGTCTCTACATTGGGTAAGGAAGGTTTTACAATTATCAGTGATTTTTAAGCATTTTAAATTGTCTTTTGGAATTTGAATATCAAAATAACTGCTAATAATATGGATTATAAGCTACTGAATAAAATAAAATCCATGAGTCCATGCTGGTGTAAATTAATGTGGAATTAAATTAGGGATAAAGAAAAATACTTCCTTGCAATAGAATGACAACCAATAAATAATGACGGGATAATGAAGCTAGGAAGTTATCAATGGATATTAAAACTAGTGTGTAATGTCTGATGATATTTACATACTCTCAAGGTTTCTTCCCACAAGATATTTATTAGTTACAAAGGGAAAGTAATAGCTTTATAGTGGAGAAATCTGGGAGACACTGCCTTAATCAGCTAATGATCTGGCCACTAACATTACATCAGAACAAACTCTTATCAAATGCCTCTTGACATGGTGCATTGAGAAGGATATAACATCACTTCTGTGTTATTCCTAGCCTATGTATAATCTGTTTCTAATCAAGAAGACACGTGGTATAAACCCAAATTGAGAAATATTGTCTAAAACAATGAATCTATATTTTTCAAAAATGTCAAGATCAAGAAATTTTTAAGACAGAGAATGTTCCAGATAAAAGGAACATAAGGACATATAAATGCAATGCATCTACTTTCACAGTTAAAAAGCAATTTTTTCAAATACTTTTATGAAACTACAACCTGAAGGCCAGCTTAGCCTCTGCCAGACCACAAAGTGAAATCCCTTTTATACATTTTGTGAATGACAAACGGAATCTTTTTTTTTTTTTTTTCAGTACGCGGGCCTCTCACTGCTGTGGCCTCTCCCGTTGCGGAGCACAGGCTCGGGACACGCGGGCTCAGCGGGCATGGCTCACGGGCCCAGCCGCTCCGCGGCATGTGGGATCTTCCCGGACCGGGGCACGAACCCGTGCCCCCTGCATCGGCAGGCGGACTCTCAACCACTGCACCACCAGGAAAGCCCCACAAACGGAATCTTTGATTACAATAGAAATACAATATTATATAGAGATAGCATCATCTAGTACCCAAGATAAATTAAAATAGATAATTAAATGAAACCTAACAAGAGACTTGCAAATGGCAATGCTAATACATACAGTGCAGGCTTGGAAATAAGTTTACATGGTGATCACCAAACTGCTGCTAATCACTTTCTTTTCCATATGACTGTGTATTTTTTGTTACAAAATTCTAAGAGATGCATTATATTTATATTCACCAACAGAATATGAGTTGGCAATAGTTAATTTTCCTATAAACCCATTAGTTGTTCAAATAAGCACCTGTAAAGCTGGTAATAAATGTTATTTTTCTTTTTCCTATGATGTGAATGACAGAGTATCTGATTGGACTGATATAGATTCACTTAGTGGAAATCTATGTATGTATTTAAGATTATAAATTTTCTTTAGAAAATACTAACTGTGAAACTATGGCTGCTATAACAAACACGATGTGATTTTTACATGGTCTATTTATCATTCATTATACTTAAACAAGTAATAAACATCTTAATGGTTTAAGCCATTGCTAAGTAGGTGTTCAATTATTTGCTGTCAAAAACTCTCCTAATAGGGCTTCCCTGGTGGCGCAGTGGTTGAGAGTCCACCTGCCAATGCAGGGGACGCGGGTTCGTGCCCCGGTCCGGGAAGATCCCACATGCCGCGGAGCGGCTGGGCCCGTGAGCCATGGCTGCTGAGCCTGCGCGTCTGGAGCCTGTGCTCCGCAATGGGAGAGGCCACAGCAGTGAGAGGCCCGCGTACCGCAAAAAAAAAACCCCAAAAAACAAAAAGAACAAAACTCTCCTAATTGATAGAGCCAGAGTATGTGAAACATTTTGTATATTAAAATAATTAAGACATTTAAATTATTATATATAATCAGAGGGTAAATTTGACAAAGTACACTCTAACTAAATAATATGGAGCGGGGGGAGGTCCCATACTTTATCTGCTTTAATGGCTGGAAAAAGAGAAGACATAATTTTATATGTAATTAATACTATTAATAAGTTTAAATATCTTTCCCTGAAGCTTAAATTATCTCTTAACACTTGATTATATTATCAATGGGCATAATGTACCCAATGGCTTTAGCTTCCCTTTATTCCTTATGCCTTAGATAAGATTAAGATAGTCACTCACAGAATTATCCTCACTTCCTGATAGCATCTAATTCATAGAAAGCCCTGCTTTCTTGAACTTTTCCCACACAAGCTCCAAAAATATGTCTTTTCTAACATCCTCTTACTGAGAGGCTCAACAACTCTGCATTGTTTGTTCTCCTTTGCAATGAGTAATTAAACCCAACTTTGGTGAACTAAAGGTCTATTACTGGTGGTCTTTGGCTGTAGGGCTTAACAGTAGTTATATTGCAGAGAGTGATGGAAAAATGAGGAAGCGGTTGCAAGAGAATGCAGGGTCAAGGGAGAGTTTTTCAAAGATGGGACAACAGTGGAGTATTTTTGTAATCGGATGCAAGGGAGATAATTCAAGTGATATCTCTCTCTGAGGTGAGAGGAAAACGGGTCTAGTGCATAAAGGTTGGGCCTTAGACAAGGAAGAAGACAGGGCATATTGCTACCAACAGAGGTAGCTTGATAGACGTCTAGTGGAAACATGTAGAAGTTCTCGTCTAATTGTTGCTGTTCTTGCAGAACCAGAGAGCAAAGTCATCAGCAGAAAACGAGGAGGAGGAGAGACATCTTGATGACTGAGGAGAGGAAAGGCAAGAAGTCGATTTCTAGGGATAAGGAAACGTGGAAGGATTAGAGAAATGGAATAAGCACTTTGGCAGCAGTGAGGGCTCAGCACCCTTGAACTTACTGATTATGACCAGAAATCAAATAAAATTTTCCCTACCTTCCCAAATCCCACCACACTCAATATAGTTTTGTAAAAAAAAGATGAGTATCGTCGACCTTCTAATTCCTGATCTACTAGGGTTATCAGTTGTACACAGACACACCCCTTGAGATGGAGTTTTCAGAAGCAGTCCTTAGGAGAGACAGCATGGCACTGCTTGGTACAGCCACTCGAACCAGCTTCTGGGTCAGGAGCCAATTATCTGAGTGATTCTAGGCAAGAGATGTGCCTCGCTCTGGCTCAAGGTTTTCATCTATGCAGTGAGCATGACAATAGAATCTGCTTTGTATGGATGCTAAAAGAAATTAAATATGTTAATACTTATAAAGTACTTAGAACAGGAGCTGGCACTTCATTTGCTAAATAAACAGAAATCTTACCAAACTGAAATCTTACTTTTCCTGAGTTGCTTTGAAAAAAGGAAGTCAAATGGGTGAACCTATGGAAGTAATCTCTCTTCATGGCTTATTTAACAACATGATTATTTCTGGTGGTCATTTGGGACAGTCCTTGTGGGATAGATCATGGTGAGCACCTCGAGTGACTTGTATCATTTAACTCTAAAGCCATTTACAAATGAAAAGACTCTTTCCATTGGCCCAAGCATTCTTACAACATTTTTTTTTAAAGTATGTCTAGAAAAGTATTGATAGAAACATCTTTGAAAATTTGGAGGAAATTTCAGCTCCAGACTATAATAAAGCAGTTATTAATACATTACTTATTTGTACAATTATAAAAGTAGAAACTGCATTCTTGCCTCCTTTATTTATCTCTATCAGCAAGGAAGAGATCAAGATCCTAGGATGGTACTGTCCAAAAACTCTCTACACCGACCACCAAAACGAAGCCCCAAAGAGAATATATTATTTTGCATGTGTCCACTGACATGTCTTTAAGGATTATTTTGAGTTATCAAAAGACAGCCCCAGTGTGAAAGCCTAAATTACTACTCATCACTGTCTGACTACTCCAGTTTTAATATTACATTTTAAATTGCTGAGATGTTTATTTAATGCCTTTTGTGCTTAAATATTTGGTTTTGTATGGCTAAAGGTTTTAAAGATCTGTGTTCACAGATTCTGTGAAATCTTAAAAGACCCAATCTGTTGAGTGCCAACTCTTTCTTCTCAAATCTATAAAAACTCAAATAATCAGACTTCTAAAAGAAATTATTTCTCTTAGGGATTTTATTGACCCTGGCATTCCAAATATATACATCTTCTTGACAGAAGTAAACCACTGTGTGATAATTTTATTAATAAAGTATTTAGGGATGGCGATAATCTAAAGCTGTCCGAGTTCATCTATTTCAGAAGCAAAGCAGAAGACAAAGAGTAGAGCCTAAGAACTGCTGGGAAGCTTCACAGGAAGAGTTGAGATCCACCCAGGAGAAATAAGTTTCTATTAAAATACAACAGCGCATTTAACTACCCTGATATTCTACTCTTTGGAGATACGTTCGATGGGAAATATTAGTGATGGAGTTACTTTTTACTTGAAAAAGTGCTGTTCAAAGCTTTCGTTTTGCTTCTTAAAGAATTTTGCCTTGCTTTACAGGCAATACCCGCAGAGAAATAAAAGTTACTTTGTGTGATATTACATTGCATTTTACAGTCAAGGACACTGTAAGGCTTTGTGAATTGTATAAAAATTAAAACATTCCTTTTCTTCTGAGAATATAGGTTGAACAATGTCTATTTCTATTCTTCCCATTGCCCTGCCAAGGCTAGAGATAATAGCAAAGCTATTATTATTTTAAACTTCTTAATACTCATTCATTCATTTTATTGTACATGGAAAATAAATATGGATTAATTAGATAACTAAGTTGAAATGTGGGGATAAAGAAAAGTATTTACTGCTTCGAAGCCTTTGAGAGTATGTGAGCTTGGGATATTGTCTTCAAGGAAAACAAAATTTCTAAACTATAGGAAATTACCTTTAAGAAAAAGAATTAAAAATAGAAAATATCACCTGAACAAAGAAAAGGAAACTTAAGAAGTTTTTTCAGATATTGAACATTGAGAATTAGTTTTATTTTTCCACCCTGCAGATACTGAAATATTCAATGCTTTATTTTATTTATACTATGCAAACTACTGGGATTTAGAAAGTTTTTTTTTTAAAAAAGGTTTTAAACACTGCCTGAATTACTAGTGAAAGAAAAGAGGCTAGATGCCAAATATTCATCTCCTAATGTATGTATGTATATGTGCATGTATGTACTTGTTTATGTGCACACATTGCCCATGTACACTTATATACTCAAATTGGAGACCAAGAGTCAAGTCTTGAAGAGCAAGCAATGGAATATTTTACAGGATGGAAGATTATCACCCCTTTGCAAGTTACAAAGATAATTATAATTCAGAAAAAATAAAGCAAACACACCCCTTTTTACTGAATTGGGTCACATGAGTATAAAGGGTATCATGTAAACAATAGTTGTTAAAAAGTCCCTAAAGATATCTTTCCATTTTTTATTACTAGGAAAGAGATTTATCTAATGGCACTCATGAAATTAACTTTTTTTATTATGGAATTTTGATACTTTTAGGCATAAACTTTCACACCACACTGAAAAGATCTTACATGAATATTTGTTTTTGTAGGCACTTCTCTACATTAATACAAAAGAAACTCCTCTATTTTTGTTTTTCAAGTATGTTTTGAAGCTGTGGTTATGGGTCCCTTTTAAAGACTTCTGTTCCGCATAAAATACATACTGTTTCAAGTAGAGTACCTATTATTTTTGTGGAGAAAAACAGGATGTAATCCAGGGGTTCATAGAATAGAGCTATCTCAAAATGTAGTAATGTATTTCTTTGAGTACTTTTGCAGGTATCCTTAGTCTTTGACCTTCAATTTCTAAATGTGTTTTTTTATTTTTTTGAGCTTTATACTTAAACCTCAAAAAAAAATCAAATATATATATATTTTTTTTTCCGGTACACGGGCCTCTCACTGTTGTGGCCTCTCCCGCTGTGGAGCACAGGCTCCAGACGCGCAGGCTCAGCGGCCATGGCTCACGGTCCCAGCCACTATGCGGCACGTGGGATCTTCCGGACCAGGGCACACGAACCCGTGTCCCCTGCATCGGCAGGCGGACTCTCAACCACTGTGCCACCAGTGAAGCCCCTAAATGATTTAATTTTTAATTGCACATCATTTGCCAGCAACAGAAAGACATTTTGAATAATATGTTTCTACAGCCCCAGTGTCATGATTCTAGAGTTTGTGCCATAACCTCTTAACAGCTCAGAAATAGGATGTTGTGTTGCCTGTATTCATTGGAGAACTGTTAACTTAGATTTATTAAATTTAGTACACTTTGGAAAATGTAAAATTGAACACAGGAGACTAAAATATAAATTGTATTCTACAAGCAAGTAAATCCAGCTCTTTTTAGCCTCTAAGATAAGCATAAAATACACAGAGGGATGAAAAGAGACCATTTCGAGGGCAATCGCTAGTTTTACAAGGCTGCCTGTCCCCTTAGCAACAGGAAAATATATGGTGGTTCACATGACCCAGCGTTCTTTTGCTCTGCCTTGTGCTTTTTCACCTTTTATATGAGATTTTCACACTCCAGTCAGTGAAGAGCTGAATTAATTTGAAATAAGTTTGATATTCATGCTACAAAATGTGAAAAAGAGGAATGCAGTTTGATGCATGAGGCACACTGTATTCTGAAACTGTGCTTGCATTTTGATGGTGCAGTATTTTAAACAAATCAGATAATCATGTAGACGAAATTCACATCCACCTGAAAAATAATGGCAAATGCTGTACAAAGAATAGTTCAGAAGTACCCAGACAGTCCATTATTTAGAGTGGAAAACTGTGTTTTATAGATTACAGCTCTATCCAAGTATATTTCAATTTTGGATAGAATATTTTAAAATTCATTTGTCCATGCAAATGATTTAGCTGATAAGCACCATGTAATAATGTTTAAATATCTAAATATAGTGCAAAAGGTAAATGCATAGTTAAGGTACTGAGTACTTATGTTTTTTTTTTAATCAAGATAATTGTAGCAGAAAATTAACAGAAAAAACCATAGAGGTTATAGGTTATACCACATTCTTTCCACACAAATACACACATATAAACAAATCCACATATACCCACGGAGCACAGAAACAGCAGAATATGCCAAAATATGAACTTCCAATTCAGTGGTCTTGAGAATTTTCTGTGAATGCATTTGAAAGAGATGAAGTCCTCATTTCAATTTAAAAAGGCTTTTTCAATATGTCTTTTGCATGGATCCTAAATTACTTTATAGAAATTTTAACTAGTGAGTGATCTTCAGAAGTCCTAGCTTAAAAACTACTTTTAGAGTCAAAAAAAAAAAAAGATAGAATATATGTTTAAAATAGAAACTGTACCCTTTACTAAACCTTATGACAAATAAATTTGCACTCTCCTTGTACATTTTATTTGGGTTAAGAAATCTGAAACTGGCTTAATATATTTGATGTTCTCAGCTACATGGCAAATTTCTTCAGGAAAGAGAAGATGCCCTACTTTGTAGTCTCTTCCACTAAATAAACATGAAGACATGCTTATGAGTTGTGTGAAACATATACCTGAAATTTATTGTTTTGAACAAGCAGCCTAGCAGAGAAAGAGGCGAGGCTACTAACATAACTTGAATAAACATTCTGGGTGATTAAAGATTCATTCAATCATGAGTATCAAAGCAGGGAATTCCAGATCTAACATATCATATAAATACACACGTTTAATTACACATCAAATCTGTGGAGTTCTAATAACATGCTAGAAATATTTGCTACTGCTGTTTTGTTAGGTAGTCTTAAGATTCTAATCCATGTCATAATGTGTATAACACTAAATGAGGACTTCCATTTCTGATAATAGTGGAGTAATTTATATCAAAAAAAAAAATCTTCCTGCCGATAACAGTTACACAGTCCAGAAATACATGAAAAGTCATTTGAAGGTACAAACAAGTAAATGAAACTAGAGAGAATTTGGCTGTTGAAAGAAAAGGATCACACTGAGTAAAGTGTGAAGTAATTAAAATTTGAAATTAAGAAATCTGATAAATTAAAATTGAATATTGTCAAACTAGTGAAAGCACTGAAAGTTAATAGTAAAATAGTAGATGTGACTAAAGAGCATAAAGACGAAAGGAATGGAATGCTAAAAACAGTCAATTAAGCTAAGGAAAAGTGAAAAAGGAATAACAAGAGGAACAAAAAGTGATAAATGGAAAATAAGTATACAGGTAGTTGACAAACCAAATATCATAAAAATTACATTAATTATAAACAGCAAAAACAATCCAATAAGAGGCAGGGGGTTTCATACCAGATTTTGAAAAAGCAAGAAACTATATGATGTGAATAACAATGTACACTATAAAAATAGATATAGGATGAAAAATATAGAAAAATATATATCACATAAATTTTCTGCTTACAAGGCTTGTACATTGATATCAGTATCAGCAAATGCAGACTTCAAAGTAATAAGTCTTACCAGAGTTAGGGAGACTTTACATAATAGTAAAACAATCAACTGATCAAGAAAGCATAACAATCAAAAAACATTCTCGTCGGCACTTGGTGGTGTTACTATTCTGGATTTTGCCCATTCTAATATGTGTGTAGTTGTATCTCATCGTTTTAATTTGCAGTTCCCTGATGACATATGCTTTGGAGCATCTTTTCATAGACTTATTTGCCATCTCAACCTCTTTTTGTACTTCACTGTGTTTCTAGTTCTATCCTTCTGTCTTGCCTCTTTAAATAACATACTCTTCAATGTTCCTTCAGCAATCACTTTTTTCTTCATTGGAGTATCTTATTTTTACATCTACACTAAGGTTTCAAATTTGTCTCCATCTCATTCTGTATCTTAAGATCTTAACCCACTCTTCCAGGCCATCATCTAAAACCAGATGCCTCAATACACCTCAGATTCAAAATGTCTGTTGAAAACTATATTACCTTCATCAAAGTTTATGCCCTAAACTTGTTATTCCCATTTTTCATAACTCAGTTAATAGCAATATCATCATCCATTAATGCAAAGACGAAATCCTTTACTTTGCCTGTAACTCCTTATTTTACTTTACCTCGTTATCAAATCTGTCACCAAATTCTTTTACCCAGGAATGTTTTT
The DNA here is from genome assembly GCF_000442215.2 of Lipotes vexillifer. Classification (NCBI taxonomy): domain Eukaryota; kingdom Metazoa; phylum Chordata; class Mammalia; order Artiodactyla; family Lipotidae; genus Lipotes; species Lipotes vexillifer. Next base: position 474,354 of record NW_006787688.1, read on the forward strand.
ACACTTTCAAAGCCTATATGACATCCAAAATGCATAAAGAACTCATACAACTCAATAGCAAAAGAAAAAAGAATCAATTAAAAATGGGCAGAAGATCTGAATAGACATTTTTCCAAAGAAGATATAGAGATGGCCAACATGTGCACAAAAGATGCTCAATATCTTTAATTACCAGGGAAATGCAAATCAAAACCACAGGATATCACCTCACACCTATTAAAATGACTACTGTCAAAAAGATAAGAAATAACAAGTGTTGGTGAAAACGTGGAGAAAAAGGGAACACTTGTGCACTGTTGGTGGGAATGTAAATTGGTGCAGCCACTATGGAAAACCATATGCAGTTCCTCAAAATATTAAAAGTAGAACTACTGTATGATCCAGCAATTCCACGTCTGGGTATTCATTGGAAGACAGTGAAAACACTAAAGATATGTGCACCCCCATGTTCATTTCAGCATTATGTACAAGAGCCAAGCTGTGGAAACAAGCTAAGTATCTACTGATAGATGAATGGATAAAGAAATCCTGCCACATGTATATATATAATGGAATATTACTCAGCCATAAAAAATGATATCACAACATTTGCCACAACACGAATGGACCTTGAGAACATTATGCTGAGTGAAATCCGTCACACAGAGAAAGACAAATACCACCTGATCTCTCTTTAGATACATGGATTCTAAAAAAAAAAAAAAAACAGGTTCATAGATACAGAGAATAGATAGGTGATTATAAGAGGCAGGGGGTGGAAGAAATAGGTGTATTTTTTCTTCTTCTAGTTTCAATAAAAATGAAATAAAGTCTAGGTGGGGGTCCTTATTATTTCATCAGAAATATCCCCAAACCTTTCTAAGGAGCAGTCCCCTCCATTTTTAATCTCCATGGCCCTAGTGAGTCATTTTTTATGGAATGAGGCCCAAAGTCCTTAGACACAGATAAGATTATTTTAAAAACCAGTGTGCAAGTTATTATTGCCACAATAATTCTGTGTGCCAAATCACCACATAATTTCTCTGGCACCTGACTATACATGGACTTTGGTTAGGCTTCCCCCTTGATCTTATGTGGGACTGCTGCTGTGTCTCGGTTCAGGTGGCTGTCGGGTGATCTAGGCTGGCCTCATCTGGGACAACCTGGAGGCTTCAGCCTGGCTCCACCACTGTCATCCTCCAGCATGTTTTCATGGTGCTGTATGAGACACAAGGGAGGAGAGAGAAATAGACAAGCTCCTGAGGACTGGGCTCGACACTGCAGCTCCGTCATTCCCACTTCATTCTACTGGCCAAAGAGTCACATGTGGGGAGAAATGTACTCCACCCTTATTAGAGAAACACCAAAATCACATGATAAAGGTCACTGACAAAGAAGTGGAGGCATTAATGAAATCAGTCTACCACACTCAGTCTACCTTACCCTTCCTGCAGCTTTTTTCTAAACTAGGGCAACGAAATAAAATAGAGACATTAAGTTAAATTTGGATTTCAGATAAATAAAGAAAAACTTGTTCACTGGCTATAACCAAATGGGCTTTAAAAATAGAATTCTAGAAGCAGAGGAAAATACATAACTAAAAGATAAGCAACAAGACTCCCTAAGGGAGTCAGAAGGGTTATTTCTAAGAAAAATAGGATTAAAAATTGGCAACAGTTAAACAGCAAAGAAAACTTCTACAGATTAGAAATTTAACTGTTCAGACCTGCTATTCCTGGGAGACTTCTTATTGCATGGTGCTTTTAATGACTAAATGTCTCTATTTAATGATCTTGAACCATTATTAGCATCAATGTGTTAATACATTTAACATGCTCATAGATCATGATGGGCATATCAGCAGCTCTCAATAGCAATTACTTATTTATTCTGAATAATTCTTTCCTTCTCCTCTGTACCTTTGTGAAAGCGGTGCTTCAGGTATACGCTCTTGGCTTTCAAAAATAATGGATGGCAAATATAAAGGATTTTCTAAACAAACACATGGAGAGTCATCCAAAATCCTTGCACTTGCTTTGAAGGATATTGTTATCTTCATGCAAAAAAGATTAAAATGGCATAGGGTAACAGAAGAGTCAGTGTGTCTTCGTTCTATCCTATGATTTAGACTTCGATATTTTTATGATACTTGTTTTTATGACTGTGGTTTGTATACAATTGTATTAAAGCACTGGAAAAATTTTATTAGTTCAAAAACTGATATATATCATGGCGGGACATAACCTCTTTGTAATGTTAACATTTGTCATGTCAAGGAGTGATCAAAAATGATAGATTTCTTAAACAGGGATATGCAGCTACTAATCTATTGTTCTTTTTTTTTTTTAAAGGACTGGTCTAACTTCCAACAATTGTTGGAAAACTATGAACTATCAGTTGGGACTTTGAATATCTTGGGTCTTTGATGGTCAATAAATGCACCATGTGGGAGACTAATGTTAAAACCGACAACTTGCAGCCTACAAGCAGAAAGGAAATGTCCCTTGAAAGTCTGAGCTGTGGCCTGATTCTAGAAGTGCAGTAAACCAGGTTGAAATTACTCACAAATCGATGATGATTTCTAAAATAGCTCCATGCCATTTTATTGCTATGGTCAGCTATCAAGCAGGAATTGTTGAGTCTTTCATTTAAAGCTACTTACCTAAGTATTATAAGGGAAAAAAGTTGATAAAATCAACCTTATGTTTATGTTTTTAATATTACTAATGAAGCTGAAATATTTTAAATTTCAAATATCCTGGAACTCAGACACGGCTGGTAGTTCTACGTAGGCAAATTTTGCTGGACCATGGTAGGGGTAGGGTGCTAGCAGTTACTCCCTTTTGTTTCCCATGAACCAAGTATTTTGCATTAAAACGTTTAATATTTTCAGGTATCCCTTGGGAAAAACAGACTGGAAAATTGTTCATTTAAAGTTTTTATTTTATGCCATGTGTAGCAACATGGACGGACGTAGAGATTTTCATGCTAAGTGAAGTAAGACAGAAAGACCAATATCATGTGGTTATCACCTACATGTGGAATCTAAAATATGATACAAATGAACTTATTTATGCAACAGAAACAGACTCACAGACGTTGAAAACAGACTTACAGTTACCATAGGGGAAATGGGAAGACGAGGGATAAATTAGGAATCTGGGATCAGCAGATACAAACTACTATATATAAAATGGATAAACAACAAGGTCCTACTGTATAGCACACGGAACTATATGCAATATCTTGTAATAACCTATAATGAAAAAGAATATGTACATAACTGAATCACTTTGTTGTACACCTGCAACTAACACAACACTGTAAATCAACCATACTTCCATTTAAAAAAACGGAAAAAAAATTCCATTTTAAAGAGCAGAAGAGAATCCCAGGGATTGCAATAATCTCAGTAATGATGTAAATACTACTGTTAATATTTGTAATAGAAGAACTTTGGTTGTGCCTCAACACCAGCAAGAGAAAAAAGATTCTGGATATTAAACTACTATTCAAAATGTAAGCAATTAAAATTAATTAAAAACCACTAATAATTTTCACTTCCTTTTTCCCCATCACTGCTTATTTAATTTAAAACAAGGGCTACTGTCCTGTCCTAAGGTTCATTGGAAAGCAGTGATTTGCCCTAATATACTTAAAAACCATTGCCCTTAGCTTTAATTTTTCATTGCACTTCAGCCCTATTGGCTAAAAGCCAGGAACTTAACAAAGGTGGAGAAAGATCAGATCCCTCCAGATTCCTACTTGAAAATACACTTCCCATTTTTAATTTTTTGAGGAACCTCTATACTGTTTTCTATAGTGGTTGTACCAATTTACTCACCAACAGTGTGTGAGGGTTTCTTTTTCTCTACATCCTCGCCAACACCTTATTTCTTGTGTTTGTTTGTTTTTTTGTTTTTTTGTTTTTTGTGGTACACGGGCCTCTCACTGTTGTGGCCTCTCCCATTGCGGAGCACAGGCTCCAAACGCGCAGGCTCAGCGCCATTGGCTCACGGGCCTAGCCGCTCCATGGCGTGTGGGATCTTCCCGGACTGGGGCATGAACCCGTGTCCCCTGCATCAGCAGGCGGACTCTCAACCACTGCGCCACCAGGGAAGCCCATTTCTTGTGTTTTCGATGATAGCCATTCTGGCCGGTGTGAAGTGATATCTGTGGTTTTGATTTGCATTTCCCTGATGATTACTGATATTGAGTATTTTTTCCTGTGTCTGTTGGCCATCTGTATGTCTTCTTTGGAAAATGTCTATCCAGATCCTCTGCCCACTTTTTTTCTTTTTAATTAATTAATTAGTTTATTTTGGCTGCGTTGGGTCTTTGTTACTGTGTGTGGGATTTCTTTGGTTACGGCGAGCAAGGGCTACTCTTTGTTGCGGTGCACGGGCTTCTCATTGTGATGGCTTCTCTTGTTGTGGAGCACGGGCTCTAGGCACACGGGCTTCTTCAGTAGTTGTGGCACACGGGCTCAGTAGTTGTGGCGCATGGGCTTAGTTGCTCCGCACTCTGTGGGATCTTCCCGGACCAGGGCTCGAACCTGTGTCCCCTGCACTGGCAGGTGGATCCTTAACCACTATGCCACCAGGGAAGCCCCTCTGCTCACTTTTTAATTGGATTGTTTCTTTTTCGATATTGAGTTGTACGAGTTCTTTATATATTTTGGATATTAACCCCTATTGCACACATTACTTACAAATATCTTCTCCCACTCAGTAGGCTGCTTTTTCATTCTGATAGTTTCCTTCACTGTGCAAAGCTTTTTAGCTTGATGTAGTCCTATGTTTATTTTTTCTTTTGCAGCCCTTGCCTGAGGAGATGGATACAAAAAAATATTAGTAAGACATACGTCTTAGAGCATACTGTGTTTTCTTCTAAGAGTTTTATGGTTTCAGGTCTTACATTTAAGTCTTTACTTCATTTTCAGTTTATTTTGTGCAGGGTATATGAAAATGGGTTCATTTCATCCTTTTACATGTAGCTGTCTGGTTTTCCCAACACAATTTATTGGAGAGCTCTCTTTCTCCATCATAAATGCTTGTCTCTCTTGTCGTTAATGTTCTTCTGCTCAGAATGATACACAAGGAAATTAGGACTTAGAAAAGACTCCCTTTGTACTCTGAAGTACACTCGCTGAAAAAGAGATTTACAAACTCTCTCTATATATCTTTCACCTAACTTCAGCTTTTTGAGTTCAAGATACTATATTCATCCCCAAATATTTTAACAACAGATATTATGAACTCCTGAAGAGTATCATTGTCTTTCAATTAATAAATATACACTATTAATTAGTGTTATTGTTTATGATCCTTGCAGACACATTTAAAGTAACTTTAGGTGGTAATCAAAGCATCTGATGTTACAGTTTTCCCTCATTGTCCAGTATACCACAGATGGTTCCTGAGAGCAATAACAGATTTTTTACAAACCTTTCAAAGAATGGGATGCTAGGGCTCCAAAGCTGATCCTAGAAATCAAACTCACAGTGACTAATGTTCTGTAAAGAATGAATGGCACTGAAAATTTCAGCAATTACACCTTTAATAGAATGGCTTGAAACAACCAAAGTGCAGAGATTTTTTGTGTGTTACAGTTGGACATGGCAACTTGCCAGGCAAGTCTTACCCTTTTGCACACAGCTGGGGTTGCATGATTTGTCATATCAAAAAACTGAAGGACTGATCTAATTCACTCTTATTAACTTTCCAGTTATTGCTAATTCTTTTTCCTGCCAAAACCTTCAAATTATATCATATAATTTATTTTTGAAAAGTGGCTTCCACATTCTTAGTCATAAAGGTAAGTTTTATTCTCATGAATCCAAAAGTGTAGTTCTTTGGACAGATAACTTTTTGGAGTTCTGCAGAACCAAAAGTGTTTACTTTCTGAGCTACGGTTGTAACTCTTTGGATTTCTACAACTAATCTCCCCACCCCTCCAAAAAATGTTGACATTTTCCAATAGAGGTAGGTCCTGTTTGCAATATCTTATGTACAGACTTATTTACTTACATTTTTAATAGCTTTACAGTTTTATAGCTTTATTGAGATATAATTGAACTACAATATACAGCACATAAAGTGTACAATATATTTTTGCACACAAATACAAGTGTGAGTATGAATTTATCACCATCTTCAAGAAAATGAAAATATCCACCACCACCCAAAATTTCTCTGTACCCCTTTGTAATCTTGTTCTCTTGCCCTTTCATGTCTCCACCACCTGCAGACAACCACTTATCTGCTTTCGGTCCCTATAAATTAATTTGCATTTCTAGAATTTTACATGAAAAGACTCACGCTATGTGTGCCTTCTTATCAAGCGTCTTTCATTCAGTATAAATTCTTGAATAATCATCCACGTCATTGTGTCTATTCATACAGTCTTCCTTTTATTGCCAAGCATTATCTCATCGTATTGATATACCACAATCCTGGGAGTGGACATTTTAAATGTTTTCAGTTTCGGGCTATTGCAAATAAAGCTGCTATGAACATTTGTGTAAATGTCTTTCTATGGACGTATGCTTTCATCTTCTGTAAGAGTAGACTGGCTCTGTCATGTGGTGGATGGATGTTTAAATGTATATGAATCTGCCAATTGTTTTACAAATAGTGTAATAATTTTACATAACCACTGGCAGTGGATGAACATTCCAGGGGCTCCATATCCATACCAGTCTTTTAAGTTTCAGACATTTATATTGATGTAAAGTAGGAGTTCATTGTGACTTTACTTTGCACTTATCTAATGGGTATAAACCTTCAGCATTTTTCATGTGCTTTTTTGCTATCCAGGTATCTTCTTTGGTGAAATGTCCAAGGAAACTGTGCAGTTCACATAATTTATTTTCTCTCAGAGCTCACTGTGTTTCATTGCTTGGTGTGTAATGTTATGAAAGCTATTGCATCCTATCTTTTTTCTGGTTTTGTAATTGTTTCAGGTGGGAGAGTAAATCCAGTCTCCACTATTGTGACTCCATTTTGAGCAGTAGTAGAAGTTTTTATTTGCACAATTTTTATCCTTCTTGCCATGTAATGAATCCATGTATATTTTACCTACATGGCAGTCATTTCGACCTAAGTAAGCATTTCAATACTTTCTTTTTCCTTTACATGCTTCCCAGTCCTGCCGTCCAAAGGCCCCCAGGGCCATACTCTTCTACACATGGTATTATGTTTTTATTATGCTGATTCATTTTTCCACACCTGGGATATAAATAAATTCATTTGTGGTTCCTATACACATTTTGAACATCTCTGCCACTAAAGACATGGAGTTTACTCTCTAATATTCCTGGAATTGTTACACTGTACATTTTTACTGCATCTGCACACATTTCCCCAGATGCCAGCTTTGGATCTATTCACAGGACTATCATTAGCATTTGTTTCAAGTCATTGATTATCTTCTCTATTACAATTGAATAGTTTGGTGTTTTCCATGGCTCACTTCATTCCCATGTGGTTCAGGAAAATGACTGGGAATTAATAATTAGCATCCATGGTTAATCTGCTATGGCCCACCTCAATTTAGGGGAACAATATATATCTAGTGAGTCCCAGATGTATCTGCATTGGCGCTACCAAATGCCTTCTACGCTGTTCCCCTTATCACCATCAGTCATGGTTTCATACTGTAGGACTATATAGAAAGGGAGCTGGGTGATTCTGAGGAAGTGAATTCATAACTACAACCTCAAACTATAAAAACCTATCATCACCAGTAGCAGGAAGAGCG
>NW_006787688.1:482157-521248 GCF_000442215.2 Lipotes vexillifer
GAAGAGCGGAACACAATAATAAAAGGAAAATCAAACAGAAGCTTCCTAACTGTACTTTGTTTAGGGCATTAAACTATATTTCCCACAATAATGATACACATTAAGTGTGTCCTGGGCCCTAAACATTATTTCTCTGTTTCAGGTCTGGTTCCTGGATAATTAACCCATAATTTGCCTTTTATTTGGTCAAAGGGAATTTTTATGTTTTTCATTCATCCTTTAGTTGAATTATGATTTTATCAGGTTTCTTTCATTAACTTGCTACTCCAGAGTTTCAAAACAAAAATACAGAAGTTCACTTTAAAGCAATAGACTTATCAAATTAATATTTTCCCCTGAAAATACTGAAACATGTCTTTTTTGCTTCAATCTATCACTTCCTTCCATTTTAAAAAAGTTAAGCTGAGAAAGTCTTATTTCATCAGGTCCTGTCATATTGATCACTGTCAAATATATGAGGAAATGGCCTGCTTATAACCGGTGTGTGATCTATTTTCTGTATTCCACCATTTTTATCTCCCATCAAGGAGTTGAAGTGGGTGATTCATACAAGGGGTCACAGAGGTCAAAATCTGTCAGGTTATAAGGTTCAAAAAATCTCAGAGAGGGCTGAAATAAACAGCTGTCACTTTTGTTTTATTATTTTTTTCTATAATGGTAAAGGTTGAACAGAATACAATTTGGGTTTCTGCATTTCATGCATCCCAATGTTTTAGCCTCATTGCTTAATTTAAACAAATGAGGTCTAGCTTATCTTATGGCCTGAATAGATTTATCTGTGTGATCAGCTCAAAGAAATACTTACATGATACATTTGCATCATAAAGTGTCTTCACCTAATGGTGAAGTCTTTTGAAATAATTACATTGTGAATTATTCATTAAAACAAAATCATATTTTTGAATATGGGTTCACAATTACTTTCCTACGACAGGTCTGGTGTATTTTGTTATGAAATATTCTAGTGGCTGAACACTTTCAGTAACTTTCTCTAGAGTAGCAGTTCTTAAAGCACGGTCACTAGGCAGAAATTAACAGCTTCTGCAGGGAACTGTTTAGAGATGCAAATTCTGCTCCATTCCCCCATCAACCTGTACCTTATTCCCAGACCTAATGTATCTGAAAACCTGTAAGTGAATCCCAGCAATCTTTTAACAAGCCCTCCAGGCAATTCTGATCAAGCCAAAATTAGAGAACCACTGCTATAAATAATCTTACTTTGTTACTGAAAAAGTCTGAGACTGCCGTAAAATGAAGTACCTAGGGAAATGTCTACCATTGATTAATTACTTTTATTCAAATATTAGTCTTGTGAGTCTGTTCAACTGATGCCCCACACAAAACTCCTCGGATCAGTCCAATTTAAGGATATGGTCACAATCTTTATAAACAGGAAACTGCATGATATCAAATTTAGGATATGCACCTGAGGATACAGCAAAATATGTTCTGTAAAGTAAGTTTAAACTTTTTTTTTTCTGAAAATTTTAAGCAAAAGAATGGGCTAATGATTTTCAAATAATAGGATTATGTATGTAGAAAGTCCAAAACAAATTATCAGTTTATTTTCTCTTTTCCAATTTCTGTATATTTTACTGTTTTTTTCTCCCTAGGACTTCCAGTAAAACGTTGACTAGAAATACCAATAGTGGCTATTGCTGTCTCATTGTTAATCTCATAAGGAAAGCTTCCAACATTCTGTCTTTAAGTGCAGTGTTTGCTTTAGGTTGTATTTAAGATCTCTTTTATCAGACAATATGGTTTCTTTCTTTTTCTTTCTTTTTTTTAAGTACAGTAGTTTTTTTTAAGGTTTTAATGAATAGGTATTGACTTTTGTCAAATGATTTTCTCTGCACTTGTTTAAAAGCTTGTATGATTTTTATCTTTGTACTGTTAACACTGCTCATTATTTGTCTTTTATTTTAACTGTTTTTCATTACATAGTAAAGATAAACATGTGATTCAGTAATAAAAGATTGGGCTAGTAACTGATATTTTCATCCTAATATTAATTCCTTTCATTCGCCTACTTCTCAACCTATTCAGAGTGTATGTAAATACTGAGTTAGCAATAACTTTAATAGTGAAAACTGTTCAAATTAAAATAATACATGTTTTATACACATACACACACACACATACACACAGAGATATATATACACCCTAAATGAGAAAGTACAAGAGTTGTTTAGTGACAGTGACAAAAATGTATACTATCGTTAATGTATAATTTATATTTTTATAAGAATTTTTATTCTATAATATTTTATGGTAATTAATGTATAATTTATATTTTTATAATAATTTTTATTCTATAATATTTTATGGTAATAGCTGGCCTCAAAGTCATTTTAACAAGTTCAAGAGGATTGATCTCCTCTGTCCTTTCTTTACCTGTCAGACATAGTTTATATTTATTCCTTTCACTGTTTGGAAATGAGAATCTCAAAGAATACAATTCAATATACTGTAATAAAATGGTAAAGTCAATAGAGTTGATTCCAATACTTAGTGGCTTTCGATATACTGAGAAATGATAGCTATATAAATGGGAACTCTGATCAATCCATCAGAGTATCCCCTTAGATACATGGCATGAACATGAATCTACAAAGACAATAATAAGAGTTAAGTCATGTTTGAGGCACTTCAAGAATTAATAGATGTGAATTACTCTCGGCAGCCGGCTAATCATTTCCGAAGCACCATATAATATCCCAGTTTTCTATTTGAATATGCCTCTGTCTTCCTCTCTGTAGAAACAGCACAAGGCAGTATCGGAAAGTCCCCATGCTTTGCCACGAAGCAGAATTCTCAACAGTAATGTAACTCTGGTTTTCCCTCCTTATTCCATAACTCCACTCATTTTGGAAAATACTTGTTTTGAAGTTTATATTAAAAGAATTTGGAGACGTGCCATTTTTTCAGGAAATACAATCCTTAGAGCATGACAGCCTTAGACACTGTCCATGCATGTAACAAAGTGGTACAGGTGATGTAGTGAAAAAAGATAAGGATGTTTCGAATCAGATAAACTTGGAATCTTTGTTCTGACATCCATGTACCCTCTCCTTTGGACTATTAAATTAACCTTAGTCTCAGTTTTTCCACCTGTAAATTAACTTAATAATACTTACTTTAAATTATTACTGTGAGATTTAATGTTTATGTTGGTTTCCCTCCTCACTATAACCCTCAGTACCTCCTGTGGCGAGTTTATGTGCTTGTCAATAAAAGCAGTTGACTTGCAAGGCAATGATTAGTATACTTTCATTAGCCATAGTTTTCCTTGAGAAAAAGACTTCAATTCTGATTCTCTTACTTTGGTTCTGCTCTGGTTCTAATAAGTTTTTGCTGTGTTCTTTAATGCTGTTCTACATAGAACAGAAGCTAACTTTTAACATTCCTTCAGTACTAAATATTTAATGATGTTTGAATACTAACTTCTTAAGGATGTTTTAAATCATCTGTAAATACACTACTACAAATCATCAAGGTTTAGATCCCCACTAGATACTGAGAGAAACAAGGAATTAAATCCACTACAAGCTAAGAGGAGTGACATGGGAGATGTTATATAGTAAGGAGGGCAAAGAATGTATTTCAATTTATTTCCCCGGAGTGAGAAACCTTTTCTGCTAATTACTAGTTAATGACCATAAATTGTGTTGAAAATATGTAAGTGCCGTATATAGTCCTTATAATGATCAAAACTTTATGACTCCTTCAAATGCCATGATCATTTAACAACATTTGAAAACTCTTCGTGCTAATTGCTTCTCGTCATTTCCACTACAGGGTGGCTGCTCCCATTTGAAAAGAAAAATATTCACATCCTTGGAGCACTGTTCCCGTCCTTAGTTTACGCCCTCTGGTTTTCATGTTTGACTTTAGCTCAAATATTCCTTTAATTACTAAACTGTCTCGATTTCTTCATGTATGATGTATAAATATAGCCAGTGGATGGATTTTTCCTTTACCCTCGTTTCACAATTAATATTGTCTAAATGTTGCCGCAGCCTTAAGTCTCTAAAATCCTAATCCTGTAATTTTACTCTCATATACCCTTGATTCTGGCCAACTGCCACATTTCCTACCTCCTCTCCCTGTAAAGGCACAAGTTCAATTCTCCTGTGTATGGCTTGGCTGCACATTGCATTTTGTGTACAGCTCTACAGAGACTGCCATAGCAACATAAAACGTTAACCTATCCGTCTATGAAATTTCATGGATAGGAAAAATAAATGCTTGGCATAACATCAAATACTTGTCTATATCTGTTAGTCCTCCACTCTGGTAGAATATGGAAACTATGGAGAGGCTGTCTCTTTTCTTTTGTCATGTATGGAGGTCCGAATTAGCTGCTATGATTCATGAACTTTTAACACTGCTTTGTAGTCATGGTCTCTTCGTGCTTGATTCTGTGTCTGAACTGAGCAGAAACTGATTGATCACTGAGCAAACAGAAACGGAGGAAAGAAGAATGTGCTAAAGGGATGCATGTGGTTGATGGTTATCTACATATGTCTCTCTAGAATCTAAACTATGAACACACAGTGTATGTACTAAGCTGAACAATAATGTATAAACTAGTTTTCTAACTTATGTCTGGCCCTGGGATTCAAATATCTGTTAACATTATATACGTTCCATGATTTCTGAATTATCATTGCTTTGTTTACCCTATTCATTATGACCACAGGAATTTATTAAGGGCTAAATGTTAATCATGGTTAAGCTTACTTTAAAAGTAATTCAACCCCAGAATGTTTTTCACAATTTTTTTGTAATCCTGTACAGTCCTATAATTTAGTACTTAAAACTGGTGTTTTTCATAAAATAGCTAGCTAGTGAGAAGCAGCTGTACAGCACAGAGAGATCAGCTCGGTGCTTTGTGACCACCTAGAGGGGTGGGATAGGGAGGGTGAGAGGGAGGGAGATGCAAGAGGGAAGAGATATGGGGATATATGTATATGTATAACTGATTTATTTTGTTATAAAGCAGAAACTAACACACCATTGTAAAGCAATTATACTCCAATAAAGATGTAAAAAAAACCAACTGGTGTTTTTAACTGCTCTGTAGAGAATCAAACGGCAAAGTGAATATAGATGTATCTAAGCAAGGATCGTATATATAACTAGATGCACAGGTATTAAGAATAAAATAGATTAGCATTCAGCATAATTCAAGTATCTGGCCTCCAACATGGTGAATTTTAGTTTGAAATGGGAAAGTCTGACACCTCATGAGTCATGGAAGCCAGAGATGTAAAGCACAGCTGAATTACTGAGATCAGAGCCCACAAAGGAGGAAGCCATCCTTCAGTTCTGTACAATGGGAGACCTCCTCTCATTGTCTTGGCTTCAAGTGCACTGGAGAAGTGGTCCACCACTTCAGGGCCTTCAAAACCGTGTTTCAGTTGCTTGAAACCTGCTTCATATGTCTTCTGTCCCTCATTTGACCACATTCTACACCTACTTAGCTTGCTCGGGTGCAATGTCCCTCCTGCAATGAACTCTGTTCTCCCCCAGACTCCACAGGCACCCCTAGCCCACTCCTAGGGCACATGAGTCTTTCTCTTTCATAACACCATCAGTTTGTAATTATTTGTTCAATGGCAGTCATACCCGACGTTCACAAAGGCAGAGAGAGTACTTAATTCTGACACACAGTTTTGACACAGAAGCTTGGAGTTTCTAATCAGACCTTGGAGTTTCTAATCAGAAGAGTAACAGATATGATTTGGAAATACTGATGTAAGTTTACAAGATTTTGGTTTATGACAAAGTGGCCCCAAATCAAAAGGAAAGCATGAACTCTTGCATGTTTAGGGAAAACTCATTTGTTAAGAGGAGAAAAATAAAACTTAATCCTTACTGTTGACTCCAGATAGATAGAACCCTAAATGTGACAAGCATTACTATGCAGGTAATACCACTTTGAGAAGAGACTGTCATCATGTTCTACATGGTAAAGAACTGGTTAAACAAGATCCAAAACAAAAACCTCACCACATAACACTAAAAAGTAATGAATTTGAGTAAATCAAATTTAAAGTGATCTGTTTAAAAGAACAGTATAGACAAAGTTAACAGATTACTTGCCGTTTGGAAGGTGATCTATGCCTATCAAAGTAAATGAACCTCTACTATTCAGAATACAAAACAAAAATGATTAAGAAGGCCATGAAGGTTACCCCAACTGATTTTCAATCAACAAAGCCCTGTTAAAACAGTCGATTTCAATTAATACTCTGCATATTGTTTAAAAGAACAAAAAGCACATGGTTGATGTGCCCAGTATCACCAGGGCTGTTGGAAAGGAGCCCCAGCAGGGCCACGCGGAACGGTGCATCCGTTTCACAGAGCTAACTGGGAGGGCTTTGTCAGGTTTTCCTGACCCTTTCACTTTCTTCCTGCAGAATTATACATCCCTACTTTTTTCCTGTGATTTTGCAGTGCTTTTCACTAACTAGGAGAAGTATGTATGATCCAACTATTAATTAAGATTTTAGTCATGTGACTTCATGTAGCCAACATAATATGATAAGGACTTGATACAAGCAGAGGTTTAAATAGGCCTGTGTGGCTCATTTAATCAGGCAAGAGAACATGCCCCAGTAGCCGCGACATCTTCAGGCTCACGACCTGCATGAGAGACACGTGGAACACACCTGAACCCAACACACAGCCTCAAAACCGGGAGCTGCCAGAGATTCTTCCTTTCCCCCACTGATCCCCAGGTCAGGCATATCCTTTCTCGGTAAGACCTGGAATATTTTTTACCTTTTCTCTATAACCAGGAATGATATCTTATTTCAGTTTCTTACCTATTAAATGACTGTAATAATGTGTTGATGAATATTCCTATATCCAATCCATTCCCAAACCCCAGCCCATCCAATTCAACCTGAAACTTGTTTCCATGATTCTCTGAAATGTGAATGTGATCATGGCAACTTCTTGCATAAAATCCTTCAAAGGATTTTTCTAATTTCTGTGATAAATAAAACCTTTTCCTGTGTAGGACCTAATGGGTGAACATCACTGGCTGCTTCTCTACCTCTTCTCCCACCACGGCTCCACATGCACCCTTTGACCTCTGTGCTGGATGATTTTTCTTTTTACTGAGAATCATGCCCACACTAGTAATTAAGCCTGCCTCTATAGTTCAGAGGCTAGAAATTACATTTCTCAGACACCGCCATTTGGAAACTGTTAGTGTAAGCCATTGGTGCAAGATAGGGCTGGAGGAATAGAAGCAGGGACACCAATGTTCTGACATAGGCTGTCAGGTGTGTGACATTCAGTAGACAACAGAGGTTTAATAGTGACTATGATACCTGCTATAGATATCTACTGAAGTGCTGCATTCACCTCAAGTCATTGGTATTAGTTTCATGAAAAATTTCATGCAAATGTTGCGGCCTTATTTCCTGAAATCATTAGACACTTCCTTTGCCCCGTTGGAAGCTCATCCAGTTCTTCCAAAGTTTTGTAATTCTCTTATTTTCTATATTAAATAATATTTTACCTGAAACCTCTAGTGTGCTTTCTTTTACGACTCTTGACAGAAACAATCTGCAAGTGAGTCAGGTCATCTAAAACGTTTCTGAAGCAGCCATGACTCACGAGCCCAGCTGCTCCGCGGCATGTGAGATCTTGCCGGACTGGGGCACGAACCCGTGTCCCCTGCATCGGCAGGCAGACTCTCAACCACTGCGCCACCAGGGAAGCCCAAATGTTTCTGATTTGTATTTCTTGTTTCGTTTACCTAATGGTCCCCTACCATGACTTCTCTGCTTACTTTGTACTTATCTTTCAAAGCTTAGCTGAAAAGTCACTTCCTTTGGGAGATTTCTGAACTATCTCTGATATCTGATGAAGACGTTCCCATTTCAACTTGACTTCATGTCTCACCTATATACTTTGTTCCAAACACCTAAAGAGCAGGCAGGGGCTCTGTCAAACTCAATTAAGCACTAATTGTTGCATAGTTGGCGCTTAAAAGCGAGTGTAGAACAGATGAATATTAGCACATGATGTGAACCTTTCGGGTTATGTCACAGAATGGGACTGACCCAGGATCTCAGATGAAACTAAAGACAATTTAGCATGGTGTTTTATATTATCAACTTTGAAGTTACACACACCTAATGATTGAAACATAGCTCTATCACTTGTTGTCTGTATTATGAAGAAAAAATTATTTCACCTTGTTTCATTATAGCTTTCATATCTATGACATAGTACTGGTAATAATCTCTAAATTATAAGATTTCAATGAGAATTAAATGATACAAAGTATTTAACAGAGTGTTTGCACATAGCAAGTAATAATATGGGCTGTTATTATTATTACCTGTAGTTCCAGGAATCACTATTCTAATTTGGAACCAAATACATTTTCAGATGAGTTGCTTGATATCTTTAGGTCTCACTACTTGTTATCTGAAATTTAGGAATCAAAGACAATGAAACCATCTTTTTTGCACTCTAAATAGACTATCTGAACTCCATATTCAAACTTTGAAGTGGAATAGATTTGGACTGTGATGATGGATACACATATATGTAAATACACATGGTTGCTGCCATTAAGAATATTGGGAAAATTTGTAAAGTCTTGATGTTAAGCTTTATTCATTTATCAGTATCAGGACTAGTCCTTCTGGAATGAAATAAACCTTATGAGTCATGTATTAAAATTTTTAGAAAAAGAAATTAATGTAGAACAAAATGAGATTCCAGAAAAACAACATATTTTTCCTGCTCTTCACCAACAAGCAAATAAGCATTTGTTTACACTGCTTCTCTTATGCTCACTGCATTCCATGTTAGTATATCATATTATAGCATCCAGATTATAATTACATATATAATGATTATACATAATCCAGATTAATATATTTATAGAGCATGGTTTACATGTAACATATATTTTATATATTATAATTATACACATGGCATCCAAATTTCAAATAGGGATCATTTGAAATTTATAAATGTCACACTACTTTCATGAAACAAAATGCAATTTGCTTTCAAGCAAAGTCACTCAACTTCATGAAATGCAGACTATGTTTTCAAACATAATATTGTGTATGTTTGAGATTGTTCATATAAGAGTATTTTCAAAACTTCACATCTTATTTCTTTTAGTGATTCTTGGAAAACCATTTATGAATGGCTTAATCCAATTATCTTTTGCTAAGTAAAACTTCCATATGTTTTAGAGCAACAGTTCAAACTACCTAGTCAGAGGCAAGATGCTTATAAATAACTGTTCTTATATTCATCATCCCTTTCTATATCTGAATATTGAAATCAGTTGATAACTACAGGCACTTGCACAAGTGGCTCTTCTGAAGATGCTGGGCTGTGTGTTGTTTTAGAGCAACAATTCAAACTACCTAGTCAGAGGCAAGATGATTATAAATAACTATGTTCTTACATTCATCATCCCTTTCTGAGTGTTGAAATCAGTTTATAACTACAGGCACTTGCATAGTGGTTCTTCTGAAGATGCTGGGCTATGTGTACGTGAGTGTGTGTTAGTCTTGAAACTACAGGAATTTTCTCTGTACCATGCTATGTTTTTAAGTGACTCGTATTTTGCAGTAATTGTCTTTAACATGCTAAATCTGGGGCAGCATTGTTTCTTCAGAACAGATCTGTAACAATGATGATAAATATTTGTTATGCATCTGGTGGATAGTATGTCTTCACATATGTTACATAATTTAATCTTCACAACAAAACTATTAATAAGGTAGTATTATCCTCACTTAAAAGATGAGTTAATTGGTTTACAGACAGTGTTCAATTGTTTGATATCAAAGAAGAGAGCTGGGACTATTGATCCAAGTCTTTCCGACACTGGAACTCGATAGTGATATACACTAACTGCAGAACAATATTTCTCCAAGTATGATACCTGGCTGTACTCTGCAGTTTACAGGAGCTGGCTCCAATCTGCTCAGGTGAGCAGACTGCCTGCCTGTGTTCTCAGCAACCTGCTCAGGGATAGCATTTGGAGGTCACGTGGGTAGCACGTGGACAGCAAGAAATCAGCCCCGGCGAGAATATGTCATCATAGAAATAAGTAAATGTTGCAGAGCAGGGCTTTTATATTTCAGGTTCCCAGTTTATCTGCATACCACTGGCAATGAATATCCTATGAGCAGGCCATAAAGGGGCCAAAAATAGAAATTCTTCTTGTTTTTCTGAATATATTAACAAACATTTTATATTTACCTATAACCATTGGCTCTTTACTAAATCTAAAATTAGCTTTTAAAGCTTACTTAAACCAGATGTTAATTTTTAAGTGCTTAAAGATGTTTACTGAGGATTCGAAATCAATATTCTTTTATGAATTCTAGTTGTGACGCTTGCTGCTGACAGCTGAATGAACAGATAGACAAATACAGTAGGAGGAATTCCTAAAAATTTCAGGGTTTGCTATCAGTGCTCTGTAATTACAATCTTCAGATGTTCACTAGAATGTTTCTATTTTTGCTTTTGTAAATGATAAATCACCATGGGTTAAATGTAATTATTAAAATTTTAGTGTTGACATTGTCTTTTGCTGATTATACCATGTGTAATAACCCACATTTGTATCAGTGGTGCTCTGGGCCTATACTTTAACAATTATTAGATTTTTTTTTTTTTTTTTTTTTTTTGGGGACGCACAGGCCCAGCAGCCATGGCTCACGGGCCCAGCCGCTCCGCGGCATGTGGGATCTTCCCGGACCGGGGCACGAACCCGTGTCCCCTGCATCGGCAGGCGGACTCTCAACCACTGTGCCACCAGGGAAGCCCCAATTATTAGATTTTAATGCATATGTGAATTGCAGTTCAAATGTGACTCTTTTATATTCCTATTCCTTAGGTCAGTGTAAACCAGACCCTCCCCCACCCCAAATAGACTATGTAAAACATTATCATCACTGATTTCTTACTCTGCTAATAGTAAGAAGGAATGGTCTGTGTTCTGAAAGGTATTTTTAGCCTTCCCTTAGAGAATGAGATGAAATATTAGCTTCAGGCATACGTGAGAGATGATCATTGCCACATCTAGTTGTTCAGAGTTTAAAAGGTAACAGTGGCAGAAAAAGGAATATATCTGGGATTAGGAGGATAAAAACAATATCCCCGATGAGTTGCTCAATTTAATCATTTTGAGTAATATTTAAAAGCTTGATCTTTTAAAATAAATATTTGATCTTTTTTTTTTTTTTTACCAAAAAGTGATATCTACAAAGCTTATGATTGACAAATGTCTGTTCCCTCACATGTGTTGGAAGAAGCTGAGGTACATAAGCTGGAGGTGTAGTTTAAAGAGGATGCTGCTCTAAGCTAGAAAGAAAAACCAAGTGAAGATACTGTGATGATTATAAACAAAGTACTGAATTGTGATAGAGTTTTAACATAAATTTTATTTTTTATATTTTTTTCTCTGAATACATTGTTTTTACTAGAGGTGATTATCTTATTCATGGTGAGATAAGAAAAATTCATTATCATAAAGTGTTCTAACACTCGTATAGAGGCTGAATAATGACCTCCCAAAATTGCCCATGTCCAAATGCCCAGCATCTGTGAATGTGTTAGGTTACGTGACAAAGAGGAATTAAGGTCGCTCACTAGCTGACCTTAACATAGGAAGATTATTCTAGACTACACTAATGGGTCCAATATAATCACAATGGTCCTTGGAAGCGGGAGAGGGAGGCAGAGAGTCAGCGCCAGGGATATGTGCTCTGACAAAGTGTCACATCACTGGCCTTTGCTGGCTTTGAAGATGGCGGTCATCAACAAAGGAATGCGGGTTACCTGGAAAAGGCAAGGAGATAGATTTTTCCCTAGAGCCTCTAGAAAGGAGTGCAGCCCTGCTAACGATTTGATTTCTGCCCAGTGAGACCCATTCTGGACTTCTAACCTCCAGAACTGATAATAATTTAGTACTACTGTAAGTCACTACGTTGGTGGTCAAGTGCTATAACAATAATAGGAAATTTATGTGGGTAGGATGCTAGCGTGAGCAAACGTTCTGAAGTCTTAGTCACTGTATAACTTAGTTTGAAGGCATAATTTGTTCAAAGAGGAAAAATAGCAGA
Organism: Lipotes vexillifer; assembly: GCF_000442215.2. Taxonomy (NCBI): domain Eukaryota; kingdom Metazoa; phylum Chordata; class Mammalia; order Artiodactyla; family Lipotidae; genus Lipotes; species Lipotes vexillifer. The sequence continues at coordinate 494,286 of NW_006787688.1, forward strand.
GACTCAATTACTACTAGAACAGAGGGTTGGAGTGGTGAGCAATGCTGAATTGATGCTAAGACACTTGGTACAAAGGGTTTCAGATTTTCCCAGAGTTGGGCCAGTTCTGGAGTAAGGGGCAGACCTTCCCACGTTAGCAGAAAAATTATATGGCCCAGCATGCCTGGTCCAACCTGCATGATATGTGCTCTCAGGAGGCTTGGTCTGGCATTACAGAAATGGTCAGTGTTCAAAAACAGACTTAAACTTTAAAATTGAATACATGCTAGCCATTTTGCTAATGTATTTTAACTAATTTGGAAAAGATTTTGTGTTTTGAGGTAGAGAGAAATTAATAAAATATTGATTATCCATATTGATACTGATTATCAATATTTACTTGGTTTCTTGAATTTAATGACAGAAAAGCAGCACCTAAGAAATGATTCTTGTCAGCTGATTTGCTTGTTGGTTTTGTCAAAACACTGATAAATGAAATAGTGAATGCTGTAAATTTTCTTTGAAATCCTGTGGCTCTGATGGATTTGATGAATTTATAATTTAAAGCTGTGATAAATCCTAAATGACCAAGCAATCAAAGATATTCTGAAAAGATATAGAACATTACAGGATTGGTTGAATTCCATCAATTCATTCTAATTATTTGTAAATTCAGTGTACACACGCAAAAAAGAAAGCCAATAATAAGTTACCTGGCACCCATCCAGCTTCTTTGTGTAATAAGCCAAATGGCCCCCTAAAGATGTCTGTGTTCTAATCTCTGGAACCTCTGAATATGTTGCTTTGCAAGACAAAAGCAATTTTACCTATGTAATTAACGTCACTGAATTTATTTTATTTATTTATTTATTTTAAGGTCACTGACTTTATTTACTTATTTATTTAATATTTACTTGGTTGCACTGGGTCTTAGTTGCAGCTTGCAGGCTCCTTAGTTGCGGCATGCATGTGGGATCTAGTTCCCTGACCAGGGATCGAACCCCGGCCCCCTGCATGGGGAGTGTGGAGTCTTAACCACCATGCCACCAGGGAAGTCCTCTAAGGTCACTGCCTTTGAAAGGTGAGATTATTCTGAATTACCTGGGTCTCCACGAAGGTCTTTATAAAGAGAATTTTCTCTAGTTGGAGTCAGACAGGTGTGGCAAAAGGAGAAATCAGACAGATTTGAAGCGTGAGAGGGTCTCGTCCCCACTCCTGGCGGGAGCCACGTGGAAAGCATGAAGAGGAGTGGGGACAGTTTCTAGAAGCAAAGACTGGCCTCTGGCCAGCAGCGAGCAAGAATCCCAGACCTCAGTTCTACCACCTCAATGACTGAATGAACCTGGATGCAGATTTTCCACCCCCAGACTCCAATGACAAACCAGCTCTGCCAACACCACCTGCAGCCTTGTGAGACCCTAAGCAGAGAATCCACTCAAACTCACCAGACTTCGGACCTACAGAAGCTGCGAGGTAATACATTTGTGGGATTTCCAAAGCACTATGTTGGTGGGAAGTTGTTAATGCGGCAAAAGCAAAACAAATAACCTTGCTTCAGGAAGCGGGCACGGCCATGGGGTCAGCGGGATTCCGGAAAGCGCCTGGCTTGGAAGCTGCATCAGACGCCCTATCTGGGGGACAGATGGGAGGAGCGGGGAGAGGAGATGATGATTATTTTCCTCTCAACTGGAAGCACTGCCTTTGAATTCTTGGGGACATTAACTACAAAGCTAAAAATAACATCAATTCAAAACCTTTAGTTCAGTGTGGAATAGTGCCCTGGGTCTTGGATTCATCTCTCATCCTACTATGCCACCTGGCTGGCTCCTGAACCCGGGCTGCAATGTATAACTTTGAAATTCACAGTATTCTGTTGCCATGAAATGTGTTACAGGAGACGTTGCAGAATTATTTTTTGAACGCTGCCAGTTTCTGACAACTTACATTCTGACTCAGATCTCACCCCTGAATTGTTCCCTTCACAGGGCTTCTCTTGTGATTTTAAAAGATTTGGTTTTTTTTTTTTTTTTTTTTGCAGTACGGGGGCCTCTCACTATTGTGGCCTCTCCCGTTGCAGAGCACAGGCTTCGGACGCACAGGCTCAGCGGCCACGGCTCACAGGCCCAGCCGCTCCGGGGCATGTGGGATCTTCCGGGACCGGGGCACGAACCCGTGTCCCCTGCATCAGCAGGCGGACTCTCAACCACTGCGCCACCAGGGAAGCCCAAGATTTGGTTTTTATTTGAATAAATACTGGAAGAAACCTTGGTGCAATCTGATTATAATGTTTCCTGTCAGATATCTGTAAAAGACTTCTTAATTTGAAAACCGTGACTACTTTTTCAAAAAGGTGTGTTGTATCTGAAACATGTACCGGAGTATCACCGGCTTTGCTAAATTCTATGAAAAACACTCCTTTGCCTGCTTTTCTGCCTCTAATGATTTCCTCTAAAGTTCCCATATCTCTTCGCATATATCCCTCCCTGATTTTCTCCCCCTGCCATGTTTTAGTTAGTGTGATCATTTAAATGAAAGTTACCTGTCCTTCTTGTTAAATGGCATCCTGTCCTAAGGATTTAAAGACCTCTGAGTAGCTATCAGATTAACGGCAAATGAAATGATGCATTTCAGTGTTACTGTGGACTACATTAAAATTTAGTGTTCGTTATTGGTCTCTCCCAAGATCCCGAGTTCCACTGAATCATTTGATTCTGCCCTTGTAGTTTCGTTAACAATGCAAAAACTTTGTTTCAAACATCTCTTGTCAGCATCTTTAAGCATCGTGCTAATGGCCAGACACCATCTGAATATCAAAGAAGGGAACCTCTGATGAAGACAGGGTTTATCCCTCAAGATGAATCTGTCTTATTTCAACCTGGCTTCCTGAATGGATGCAGACTACTTTCCATCCAAGAAGCCTGTCCTCTGAGCATGTTTTCTCTAATAAAAGGACTTAAGGTACTTATATGATACAGTGTTTGTGTCCTAGCCTATAAATATTTTAGAGAAAATTTGAAATACAGAAAATTTTAAAAAGTAATGAAAAATGATGTATTTCTTTGCCTAAAAATAACTACCATCATCAGTTTGGTACACGTGTCTCCAGTAATTATATATAACGTAGATCATGCTGTGTATGTAGGTTTTCAATCTTTTATTTTGCCTAACATAATGCATATTCTCTTTTTAATTAATCTTACAAAGTAAAATGTGAATTGACTATCATATGGATTGACACAATTTGTTTAACCATTTCTCCATTACTCAATTCAGTTATCAAAGTTGTGCTATTGTAAATAATAACATTGAAGTACATGATTTTTGTGTATCAATTATTCTCCTGACCTTGGTAGACTGCTCGAAGTCTATACAACCTATGAAAGTTCATGATACATACAGCCAATTTCCTCCCACCTCTGGGAGAAAGTATCATATAAATATGTCCCCATCATGTAATATCAATATTATCCTTCAATCCTGCCAATTTGATAGATAAATAGTATCTATTATTTTAATTTGTATTGCTTTGATTTCTAGTAAAACAATGTTTTCAATCTATTATTCATTATCTTTAAAGAATTGATGACAATCTTCCTCTTATGTTTACCTGACAGATTTATTTAAATGATTTAATCTTCCCTATTTAAGACTTCATGATATCATGTGCCTCTCCAGCACAGTAATTTTTGCACTAATATGTATTATTCATTGCTTAATGTCTTTTTCACTAAACTGTACTGCTATATACTTTAAAGCGTCAACTATGACAGGTTTGTTCATCCCAAGTAGGTATGAGTTTTACGGGTTCTCTTAAGTAAATAAATAGAAAGTGTACAGATGCCCATGACTATTACTATGGCAATAGCTTGAAGTATTAGTGACTGCCTGATAAAGAATAAACCAGAATATAGGTTTAGCATTGTCCAAACCAACTGCAGTTAAATTTTTGCAAACACATCTCACCCTGTGAACATACTTGGGGCTTTTCCAAGAGTCTTGGGTAGGGTTCATGCAAATGAGGGGGCTCTGAAGTTTAAGCCTCAGTACTTTCATGATAAATCCATGTCGGCACTCATCATCACAGGCCCACTGCAAAGCTCAGTGCCTGGCACGTTTGCAAATCATGGAAACTAGGAGAGAACCTACTGGATTAGCGAGTTCAGGGATGTTCTCGCTGAAGAGATGACACTGAGTTTGAGAACCGAGGAACATAAGGCAAAGACAGGGGAAACTCAATCTCACTGGAAGAAGTAACACTAGTAAAAGGTACAAAACAGGTATGAGCTTGGTAACTTAGAGGGGATTAATAAGAGATGGGGAAAAAATGCAGTAGAAGAGGAAAAACAACGAGACGAGGCATGTCCTTGCAGGCAACGTAAGGATCATGGATTTTCCAAGTAAGCCACTGGGTGATGCTAAGCAAGGAGTGAAAGGATGTGACATGAAGTTTATAAATGTGACTCTAGTTGTTTCCTTCAGAGAGAGATAGGTGAGACATGAACAAGGACCACAGACACTGCAATAGTCCAGCTGGAAATGATGACACCTGGGATCAACAGAAAAATAATCATATGAATCTCTGCAGTTTAACACCAACCTAACCATGTGCACTGACAACTGTGCACTCCCACTATGCCAGGGCTTGGAACAGAATGAAGCATGTCATTCATACATTCATGAAGTACAGATACATATTACAATTTGGATGAACCTCAAAAAATATTATGCTAAATGAAAGAATTCTGTCTCAAAAGGTTATATATTGTCTGATTCTGTTTATAGAAATGTTTACAACATGCAAATCTATACAAAAACCAAAAAAAATTAGCTGTCTAGAAATGAATGTGAAAGTTGAGTGGCTGCAAATGGATACAGGAATACTTTGGAGGTAGGGTAGGCTGGTGATGGAAAGGTTGTAAAATTCGACTGTGAAGATGGTTTCACAACTCTGTAAATTTACTAAACTTCATTGAATTGTACCTTAACATTGAATGAATTTAATGGCATATAAATTATACCACAGTAAAGCTGTAAGAAGAAAAAAGTTAAATACATGAGTTCTGGGCTGAATGTCAAAATGTGGAGTTTTCAACACGAAATGGTCTATCAGTCAAGATTCAGTCAGGATTCAGTCAGGGAAATGGAAATCCATTTGGAAGCTCAAACAGAGGGAATATAGTAAGTTACAAAGGAGACAGAAGGTCTTGGAGAAAGGGTTCCTACTTCTGGTATGGGAGGGTGTTCAATGTGGTGGATTCTGAGAAGGACCAAAATTATCTGAGGGTTAGCTTTGGATTGAGTTGCTGGGGTGATGTGAAGAACAGCAAAACCCCCTTTTCTCATCTTCTACTATTTTCTTTCTGGAGATCACCAAGGAGGCATCTAACAGAGGTCTAAGAACCATATTTTGTAAAGTTCTGGTCCTGTCCTGCAATTTCACAGTTGAGAGATAATAGGTACATATTCTTCACATATGTTGTTAAAAGGGCAAGATGCTCAAAACACTCAAAATTTCAAGATCAAGTAGAAAAGGCAGGGCTAGAAAAGTAAATTTTTAGGGGAAAAAACACGGAACACATAGGTCGTTTTATTCAAGCCAAGAAGAGAGTGACAGTTGAGTCCAGTGGCACTGAGAAACCAAGTTAGGTAAGAGGAACAGAATGATAACTGGATTTGGCCATATGCAGAGTATCAATAGTATTACTAAGGGCAATCTTAGTGGAATGCTAGCAAGTCAACAGATATTGGAGTGGATTAAAGAACAATGGTAGTGAGAGATATGAACTTTAAAATTGAGTAAGTTTTCATAGCAAGAGATGTCATTAGACTCTGATGAGGAAAGAGAGTTTTTGGTGTAGTTATAAGTATATATGAGCTCATGGATGTTTTTCTTTTGTATTGACATAGTGACTGATGTTTACTGAGGGCTTCCTACGTGCCAGACACTGTACTGTTTTCCCATGCATCAACCCACCTGAATCTTGCAAGGACCTCATGGGTTAGAGACAGCCATCCCGTTTTAAAGATGAGGAAACTAAGGCACGGAGAGTCTGTCACTTTTCCATAGGCACTGAGAACACGGGGGACGATTAATCTTTGAGATTAGAAGAGGTTCTTTCTCTGCAGAAATGAATGGAGAAGAAATTGGATCCAGGGGTGGGTATGAAGCAAGGGGACATTTTAATTTCTATTTACATAATTGCCATTTCTTTGAGTGAGACACTGTTTTAACACCAATTTCCTCGCAGTCCTCTCACATGAACATGTTCAAGCCTTGAACATTCCAGCTTTGGCAACTCTGTTGACAGGATTCCTGATTTCACTGGCTCGAACTGGAGTCACTTTCTAAGACTTAGTCTCAGCCTCATCTTCACCCCAAAACTGTGGACAACCAGACTCACAGGGAACCCTCTCTGCACTGAACCTCAGCCCCATACCACTACTGATTCTACTGCTTTCCTTTTATCACCATCATGACGTTTTGAGTTCTTCTTTCCACCGAAGATACTAGATCATTATTCCTCTGAACAGTAAGCAAAAATTATTTTCTGTTGGAATGAGTAGAAATAAAGGTGAATCTAATTTAAAAATACAATATTTGTTTGCTTAAATGACCTAGATCTATTGAAATTTATTTTATAACTACAGTGGCTGTATTTTCAGAATAAAATTGGCATATGCAGTTCGTACATAACAGTACAAGTGAAAGGATAAAGGACATAATGGGGGTTGTGTGGTTTTCATGTTTATATTTATGTCTGCATCTACAACTAAACTAGAACAAAAGTTTTACTTCCAGAATATGAATATAAGCAATGCATAATTATTATGATCTCTGTATATACTAAAGTACAACTTTTATATCCAAAGTGTACTACTGAATATTTTTCTGCCCATTGACTTATTAATTCTAAATATTTCAATTTTATTTATTTATCCCTTGACTCTAAAACACATTTCAACTCATGTTTTAACAAGAAGCTAAAAATTAAAAAATCAGGACAAAGAGAAACATGAAGAATGCAAATAAATCACCTAAAAGTAATATTTACTTTCAGAGACTGAGTTTTTTTTTTTTTTTTTTTTTTTTTTTTTTGAGCACAGGCTCCGGACGCGCGGGCTCAGCGGCCATGGCTCACAGGCCCAGCCGCTCTGCGGCATGTGGGATCTTCCCAGACCGGGGCACGAACCCGTGTCCCCTGCATCGGCAGGCGGACTCTCAACCACTGTGCCACCAGGGACGCCCTCAGAGCCTGAGTTTTACATTTGATTCTGAGCCTCTTTGGATTCTACACAGTAAGGAAAACATGATGTGTATCAGAAAATGCTTTTCCTTATGTATTAAATTTGGAAAAGGAAGAACATCAAATGAACTTTTTATTTTATTATTTTTCTAAATATGGAAATTCAGCTTGTTAGAAAGGCACAGCTTTCACTTAATGTAGACCAACAGAATTTACTCTAAGTATTTGCATGGGAACTGTATACTGATTTTGTGACTAATCTTATTCTTTATGACACGCACCCAGCCCAGGAAAATGGGCCTGACAGTGATGATGGCTCAGAGACAATACAGGAAGTAGGAGTGTACTTTTTCCCCTAAAAAAATCATACTAAATATTATGTCTTGACGGAGAGTATGATTCTCTAAATTTCCTTCTTTAAGACTGAGGTTTCTAGAATATTGTGGAAGATGCTAGAGTGCTTTGGGAGAAAAAGAAAATTAAGGCTCTGGATTTTTCATTTGAAAGGCATCAGCTGAAGCCCCAGCTCCAGTGGGATCTCTCCTCTCCTTTCTGGGGAAAAGGACAGACAGCAGTTCCTAAGTAAAAATTACAAGCTGTACAATCACCTGTAGGACAGGAACTTTGAGGCACACTTAATAACTCAGGCAATTAAAAATCACGATGCCTTCATCAACCAAGAGATCATGTGCTCTTGAAAAGGGAAAAGAGAATGCCACTGGATGATGATTATGACAGTGATGCAACAGAGCATTGGTCCAAGCCTCGGAACAGCCCGCTGGAGCATCTCCGAGCCTTGTGGTGTGCAGGTTACAGTCTCCCATTAGCAGAACTCCGTGACAACAATTCTTCCCTCCTCTACCGCCATGGACAGAAAACATGTTCTTTTACTACACAGAACTCATATGGAAATACCATGATGAATGAGATTCATATTCTTGATCAGTTAAGTTTATCTGAAGACTACTTTTCAAGCTACAGCAAGGGCACTGTAGTTCATCCACTAGGTATAGGGTCTCTGTTGCCTAGATAGCTGCCTGGGATCAATCCCACCATCCTCTCCTTCCTGGGACACCTGAGCAAAGTACTGCCCTTCTCAGGTACTTTATTTCTCTACCTTTAAAACAGGACTAAGACTAGAAACCTATCTCAAAGGGCTTTTGTAGGTTTAAATGGATAACGAACGTAAACACTTAGAACATTGCCTGGCAAAGTGTAAGCTTTCAGTTAATGACAATAACATCCATACCACTGGCTAGGGATAGGATTCATAAACGTGGAAAGCCATTTCTGAATTCTGGGAATGCGTGAAATTCAAGAGAAGGGCATGAACTACCTGACAGGACCTTTGCCACATCAAGTTCTAAGGGCACAGGAAAGCTTTAGTTTAGCAAGGTTCTGTCTTGCTCAGGTTTGATTAATTAACTGACACCATAACCTGGCCTTTTATGAATGATAACACATCACCTACTTTCCTGCGGTATCTTAAGAATATCTAAGAATAACAGAATTTTCTTGTGGTCTAAGATGTAGGCAGCATTTGTAGCACAGGGGTAGGGAACAAAACAACCCAGATGGTTGTTAGAAAGATATATAGGTCTCAGCTTCATTTAATTTACAAAATCATCAAGTGCCTTCCTGCTATAGATTAGTTTGTTTGCTCTTGTCATTTTCACTCATTAGTGTGAAGAGTGTGTCAGTAGTGGAAAGGATGATTTATGATGATAATACACAGAGTAATTAATATGCATACATAATATAAAGTAAGTATTTGAGGCATTCTGACTATCTCAATCAACCTTAAGGAAACAAAGCATAATAGGCCTTTAATCAGCCTCATCCATAACTCTGATTATAACCAAGCAATACTTTGCAACAAAAATATCCAAGTATTCACTTTAGAATTTGAGAGATATTAAGTCTAAACTTTGGTAATTTGTTTAAGAGGGTGATATTTCTAGTTTTTAACCTGTCTCATTTCTTATTATGGGAAGTATGACCAATGAAAGAAGGTTGCTACTCCACTGAAGATGCCGCCGAGTGGCTAGGTCCGTGAGCCATTGGCCGCTGGGCCTGCACGTCCGTCCGCAACGGGAGAGGCCACAACAGTGAGAGGCCCGCGTACCGCAAAAAAAAAAAAAAAAAAAAAAGTTTACAAGTTAAGGGAGAATGCAAAAGTCTTTGTGAATGGAAATGTTTAGCTCAGCGTTTAAAATCTTCCCTGTTGGGCTGTAGATGACAGCGCCAGCCTTGAAAGGGGAGAAGTACAGTCTTCTTTCGTTCAGCAGCTCTTCAACTCTCTGGTGCTACACTGAAACACATTTCAAACTGCCTCATGAGAGATTAGGTTTCATTATAGGGAAAAATTTTCCTGAGAATTTAGGATGGTTCAATGGGAGATAGCTTCGTATTTTAACATGGTTGGACGTTGCATTTCCCTTTGTTGTCCCACTTGATTTTCTTCGAGCCCTCAGGTGGATTTTCTGTGTGGTGGGCTCTGTGACTAGCTGCCCAGTGCCCCCTTCAGGAATGAAGATTCACACCCCACCTGCAGACGGGCGCTGGGAGATGGGTGATCTTGCTGTTATCCACTTTGGGTCACAGCAGCGACCTCACTCAGACCACGTTTTCCTCCAGGGGCATCCCACATGCAGTGACTGGTCACCACAAGGGGAGGAAGGTCAGAGCCCCTCGACACCAGCTGGGAGAAGTCTTAGCTGTCCCGCCTCAAAGCTACCCGCCACAGGGCCGCTGAGCCCTTCCTGTGCCGGTGTCTCAGCTGGCCTTCTCTGCCACCTAAGTCGGCTTCTGCTCTCTCCCAGGCACGTGAGGCTGTGACCCCAAGAATATCTCATCAATATCCTGGGTGCTCATTCAGAGTCAGCTCCCAAGAACACTGAGCCCCTGTGCTGCAGCACAAAGAACACTTTGGGGCTATCTGCTTATTTTTTATAAGTAAACGTTTTTGAAGAAATAGGGAAAAGTGAGCAAATAGCAATGGTTCAGATCAGTGACTTTTCACCACGCTCACACCCCACTCCACACAGGACCCTGAAGAGGAAACAGAATGTTACCAGGGGCCAAGAGTCCCCTCCTCTCAGGGTCTATTTATTCTGGCTTCTAACACAGTTTGGTCCATCTTTGGACTTGATATAAATAAAATCATGCAATTTGTGTGCTCTGCTAGTTTTGGCTTCCTGCACTCCACATTGAGTTTGTGAGATCCATCCATGTTTGGATAAATGTGTGGTTTATTTCGTCATTGCAATACAGTATTGACTGTACAAACATGTCACACATTATCCATCCATTTAGGGCTTTTTTTTTTCTTCCCAATTTGGCTGCTAGGAATAGTACTGCTAAGAATGTAATTGTAAATGTCTTCTGATGAACATATGTGTGCATTTCTTTTGAATATCCTTGTTAGCGTAAGAGAATTGCTAGTGCATAAGGGACATATATATTTTCACATTTGTAGATGGTGCTAGTCTGCCAAAGTGGTCAGGACAATTCACATTTCCACTAGGAGTGTACTGTTTGCTTCCACTTACTTGCTCACAATTGGTATATTGTGCTTCTTTCCTTTTGGCCTTTCAGGTGGATGTATGGTATTATTGCATTATGATTTTAATGTGCACTTCACTGACAATCATGAAATTGAACACATTTTAATGCATTAATTGGCTTTTACATATTTTCTTTGGTGAAATGCATATTCAAATTTTATTTTTTAAGTTATTTTCTCTCTTTTCTGACAGATTTTTAGGAGATATTATGTGACTTCATTGAAGTCATTGTTGAATATGTATTTCTCAAATATCTCCTCCTACTCTGTGGCTTATATTTTTATTCACTTAGCAGTAATTTTTAATGATCAGAGTTCTTAAGCTGAACCCAATCCAGTTTATATTTTTTCCATATAGTTAATACTTCTCATGTTCTAATTAAGAAATTTTGCTATCTGGACACTAAGATTTTTCTCTTATTTGCCTGTAAAATCTTTATCATCATCATCAACCTGTCACATATAAATCAACACTCAGTGCAGATTTACTTATTTTTTGTGATGGGAAGTGGGGTCCATATTTATTTTTCAAGAAGATCATAAATTAGATGACTGTATAAGAACGGGTCTGTTTCTGGACTCTATTCTATTTCATTCATATATTTATCTAGGCTTCATCCACAATCTGTCTGAAATACTGTAGCTTTATAATCAGCCTTGACATATGGCGCTGTAAGTGTTCCAGTTTTGGCTCCTTCAAGATTTTAATTTTTTTGGACTTTGGATCCATGTATCTCGTTTCTCTATGTCTACAAAATGAAGAAACAGTGCTGGGATTGGGATTGGAGGCAAACTCACTGTTTGCCAGAGCCAAACAAGTGAAGTTAAACAGGAAGCTTTTCATGAAGCACAAAGAAAAATTGCAACCACATGTTCCAATGATCCCATGAGGATGTTGACTCAGGAGCATATAGGAGTGCAGGGTCAGAGCATTAAACCATTTTGCTCAAAGATGTAGCTCTGAAGGAGAATTGAAGCGTGTATAAGAGGAATGCATTTTATAATCCCTTTGAGTGGTCATCATCTGTAGTCAAGACTGCATGTAGTTATTGCTCACTAGTTGTGTTTGGAGCCCTCTAATCTACACGTTGCCAGAAAATTTCTTCCACAAAAGTAACATACTCCTACATTTGCCCAAATTTTTTCTGAGCTTACAAATTGCTACAATATTGTACTCCAGGTCCACACAGCAAAACTGTATTATGAGTTAAGATGAAGCACTTTTGTTATAAAAATGTTACTTAACCACCTTATGTTGTACTATATTGGGTCATGTTATTTATACTAAGACTCATTTGTTGAAAAAAAAAAAATTGAAGTCAGGAAAAACAAAATTATATATCCTGAATCATCAGTCAGACTATTAGGATAAAGTTAGGGTGGGCTTACAAGAAATCAAGCTGAAAAATTACTTAACTTTCAGTTTAGTGAATCTTGAACTCTGTTCAGTGCTATAGTCAAAGTGACTTACTACTTACTATGAAGTGAATGATTTCTAAAATACTGATGAATGAGGGTAGGGATGAGAAATATTTTTCAAGATATATGGATAATTACATTGTTTTAGATTAGATAGACATAGAATATATAATATAGTATTAGTGACATTCACAAATATCAAGGCATTTCTTTCCTTATTATTAAAATCAGAGAGAACTTAGTATCATTACTCCAATAAAAAGCAGAAGGAGTACTATAATTTAAAAGCTGGAATTATTATAACAAGGCATTTTCTATTTATGTCCTTTTTCTTATAATTCTGAAAATACTTTATTCTTCTACTACTTTAGCTAAAAATTGCAAAACCCACAAACATGTGGAGGCTAAACAATATATTACTAAATAACCAATGGATCACTGAAGAAATCAAAGAGGAAATCAGAAGATACCTGGAGACAAATGAAAACACCATGATCCAAAACCTCTGGGATGCAGCAAAAGCAGTTCTAAGAGGCAAGTTTATAGCAATACAGGCTTACCTCAGGAAACAAGAAAAATCTCAAACAACCTAACCTTACACCTAAAGCATCTAGAGAAAGAAGAACAAACAAAACCCAGTTAGTAGAAGGAAAGAAATCTTAAAGATCAGAGCAGAAGTAAATGAAATAGAGACTAAGAATAAAATAGAAAAGACCAATGAAACTAAAAGCTTATTCTTTGAAAAGCTATATAAAATTGATAAATCTTTAGCCAGACTCATCAAGAAAAAAAGGGAAAAAACAAAAAACAAAGGGAGAGCCCAAATTGCTAAGTAACATTTGTGCAGCACTGTTCAGTCTTCATTATTTCTATTTCAGATTGCAATCTGTTTTGAATTATTTTTGTTAATGTTTGCTTTTGCTCAATTGAACCACATACGTATAAGGCCAGAGTAATAATATTCAAAATGACATCTTCCTAAAAAACATACCATACTGTGCTCAAATGATATATCACAGATTTTATTATGAAAACAGGATTTTCAGATTTGCAATAATCATAAAAGTTATGTAAAAACCTACCTTTCAATAGTTTTCACCAGAAGACTTTTACTTAAATCACATTATGGTTTTGAACCTCAATAAACAAGTTGATAATATCTGGAAGAGTGTATTGGTATATAAAAGCAGTCATTTAGGTTCTGGCAGGTTAAAACAGCCTTGCAAAGTACAGCAAGGCAAATTACACACACACACACACACACACACACACACACACACACACACACGCACTCCCCTAGTATAATAGAAAGACTTTGTGCTTTGGATGTGTTAACTATTTTAACAATTTCCCATTTCTATAGACTCAGTTATGACCACTTCCCCCTCCAATATTTAGTATTTGTGCTCTGAATCGTCACTAACTTTTAGATTATTTAGCACTGTGCTATGTAAATATAAAGTAGCTATATATTTTTGACAGAATACCAAAGATATGAATAACCTCACCTAAAGTCTCATAACAGAGTACTTTGACACCAGTGCAAACATATAATTATCTATAAAACTGGTTTACTTGAATTAAGGATGCACCTAACATCCCCAAGCACCTCCTTCCCACCAGAACTATACTCTCTAAAGTCATCTTACTGTACACTTGTAGCAACACTTTCAGGTAGGCATTATTATTTCTCTTTTAGATATAAAGATTGTGAGATTCAAAAATGTTAAGAAATTTACCAAATTCACACTTTCAAAAGTGGAACAGTTACACCAGTGGAACATCTGGTGTATCTGAATGCAAAGTACGTGTTCTTTCCCTTACACTATGCTAATCAATGTTTGAATAGTGTGCTCCAATGCCCTACACGTAAGAAAAAACTAATATTTACTGAGGACCTATATATGGGTGATGGGTAATTACATGTCTATACTGATATACTCATCAAAACTAGATCTATTGATATATCTATATATTATACTAAAAATAAATATTATAGAATATATACTATTGATGGCTTCATATTTTTGTCTTTAATGATTTTCTTGGCATATTTCTACTTAATCAAGATTTATTTATTTGATTTCTGATGTTGGCTTGGAAGAGAATTTAAGAAGAGTAAGAACATGTGTTTGATCCTAAGCAACTACAGTTCAGTGGAGAAATATATTAATAAACAAATAATTACTATAAAAAAGTGGTCCCTTTTCCCTTATGTTTTAAATGTATTTCCTTCTTTTTTTCCTAACACATGGTCCTAATAATTAAGGAACGTTGACAGAATTTTAAGGAAATAAAGTTTTCAACTCTCTCATACAATCTGAACTGCCCATGTCTATAAAAATGGCATGAAACAAAAAATGTACATTATTCTACAATCAGAATGTTTATCATGTGCATTATTTGATATACTGCTTTTCTCAAATAATTGTGGTATCAACTAATCCCTTCCAATGTTATTTAGTATCTTTCTTTCAATCTAGGAGATACTCTGAAAAACCAATTCCAGTTTTTGGCTTTTTTTAATATAAGAAAAATGTATCCGTTTGGTGTGGTTCTTTTTACCAGCCCCACGGACTGTGTTATTTTTTTTTTTGTCACACAGTGCCTGATATTTTGGTAGTCCTCCAAAGTACTGAACGAAAGGTCAGAGTGGACTGAATTCAATTCCTAGATATTTTGTGCTTTAGCCTCTAAGGCTACATTTCTTGGACTTTTACCAAAACATTTGAAACATGAAGATCAGACTCAGGAAAAAGTGTAAAAAGCAACTGGTTTTGTCTCCAGCAGCTTTTAAATAAATCGGCTCTTTAGACCTCCTGTCTATTACAGATAAAAAAAAAAAATATTGATCAATCAAACAGAAAGGCAGCATTGAATAATGTCACAGGGTGTTTTTATTTCTAATCATCCCCAGATGTCTCTAGAGCCCAAGTCTCTAGGAGTTGATATTTGACTTTGAGCATTTGTTGGCCTCAACCAGAAAGCAGATGGGTTGCAAGAGAGGTTTATTCCAACAAGTGGCCAGCAATTTGGCTGTACCTCCAGGATGCCAGGATGGTAAGTTTTATTCAGCAGAAGAGGTAAAGACTTTTAAACAAAGGATTATGAGGTTACCAAAACCCTATTAACATTGAGATGAGATGGTTTAAATTGTTAACTTTCCAGAGAAAAACTAATTTAAGAATATTCCAGGAGGTAGGAAAAATAATAAAGCAAAAACTAAAGACAAGTTTTGTGGCTTCTTTTGAGACTACATTTTCTAACAGTTCCAGCAAATGTAAGTTTCAAAGCTGTTCTTTTGACGATTCTCTTTAAACATACATCTACCAGCCTTGATGATTTTTCATAGAAAATGAGAACCAAATATGAACAAATATTAAATTTCATGTCAACTAAATTATATTGGAAAGATAAGCAAAATAGTAACTGATTACATGATGGTCTAATGTATTTCCCTTAACTTCTTTTACAAGGCCTTAATTTGGAATAAAAACACCCTAAACCTGAGAACAAAAAATTTTCTTTCTCCCTCTAGAATACTGTCTGAACTTTTCATTCAGTTGATTGGGTTATTTGACATTTCCCATCATGGACTACAGCACAGATCACAGATTATAAAGGGACAAATAATTTTGGAGTTTAACTCAAATCAGCAAATATTTATCTAGCCTTGACTGTGGATACAGAACTAGGTATAGAGTCAATCTTTCAGCTCTCTGAGAACCTTAATAAACCTAAATTCTTAAGTTCTTTTTCCTTAGACAAGATGAGTGAGGATCAGGAGGGAGTCTGGGACGAGCAGATGCAGACTATTAATTTTTTTTTTTTTGCGGTACGCGGGCCTCTCACCGCTGCGGCCTCTCCCGTTGCGGAGCACAGGCTCCGGACGCGCAGGCTCAGCGGCCATGGCTCACGGGCCCAGCTGCTCTGCGGCATGTGGGATCTTCCCGGACCGGGGCACGAACCCGTGTCCCCTGCATTGGCAGGCGGACTCTCAACCACTGCGCCACCAGGGAAGCCCAGATGCAAACTATTGATATTATATACAGAATGGATCAACTGCAAGGTCCTAGTGTATACAGCACAGGGAACTATATTCAATATCCTATAATAAACCATAATGAAACAGAATATAAAAACATATGCATAACTGAATCACTTTACTGTATAGCAGAAATTAACACAATATTGTAAATCAACTGTATTTCAATAAATTTTTAAAAAATGGGAAAAAAAAGAGTGGTTCACAGCATGTGGGCTTAATAAACCAGAAAAAATATGAATTAATTAAATGAATTATTTGGTACACTTTCCCAGCAGTCATGATTAAGGTGGTAGCTCTTCTAACATTTGAATATTACATCATAAGGGTTTAGTGTAACGCTGATGTAACCCCTGATTTTAGCCAGGGTATTGATATTTTCCTAGGAAAATCCTGCATGGTTATTACAAATAGGCGTTATCTCTTCTTATAAAACAAAAAATTTTCAGCACCAATCAACTTCCTGGGCAAATTATCCTAAAGTTGAAACTAATCAGATTCTCTGAGTTAAATTACACATTTGAATTTTAGGTAAATTTTTATTTCACCCTTTAAGCTTTTGTTTCCACTAAAAAATATGTTTATACTCCATCAGTCTATAGCTCAGGGAAGGAGGCTTATGACAGTAGCACCAGAAATACCACATTCAAGGGAAGTCATTTACCATAGCCATGAATGCATTTCCTAGCATGCTGCGTGCAGGTTGACTTTTATCGGGTAATTATGTTGAATCTTCTCCTAAACCTTTTGTTTCCAGGGCAGCACCATCTTTTGCGTAAAATATCATCAATACGCGTTTCTCATTCATCATCCACGTGACAGCTTCAATGGTGTGCTGAAGCAACAGCTCATCAGGGCAGCGGTGCAGTGTGATGATTTATCATAGTAACATAGCATCAGAGGGAGGCAGCAGGATAATATATGGCCAGAAGTGTTCAGGAGTGTTACGCAGGAACATAGTTACGCAAGAGGATGGATGGAAACCTGAAAACTTTGTTCTAGCAGACGTGCGTCCTAAGCCACATGAGGAGATACTTGTGGGTGGTAGCTTTCATTCACTCGACACGTAACTGAACACCTGCCTGTAGTTGGTCATCCAAAAATATTCAGTATGTTTGTAAACCCTTTTTGTAAACACAATTCAGATTTTGCTTTTATAAGAAAATTTGTGGTTATGAAAAGTGACATAAGATGGCAGATACACTGCCGTATGTTAGGGGTACTTCGGAGTTTGTCCCTATCAGATTTTCTACAAGGATGTGTAGCTTAAAAAAAAATTACTTACTCTAGAAAATCACTGTTTTATAGGAAATAACTTTGTTTGAAAGTCTAGTTGGTAAGTGGTGACTATTCCACACTGAAAATTAATGCGAGGCAAAACAGCCTGCAATTTTAAGAAAGGAACTCAGGCATTACGCAGACATTTCACCATTTTAACACAGTTTACAATAACACTGTCATATAATTTTCAGGGAAAACGTTTGGTGAAATTCTCAGGTCTTCAGAGTGCCTGACGTAAATAGATACTAAGTCAATTTTCAAGCTTCCAGAAAATCCAACATTTTCATAGGTTTCTGAAATTATAAGACTAATTGAAAAGCCTCACTGGGGAGGTTGGTTTTATTCATTTTTTGGTGGATAATTCAATTTGCAGTGTTTCTAGTCATAATTTTTTATGCCTGATGTGTGATAGCCTCAGTCACATCTGAGCTGATTAGCAGAACATTAAAATAGATCTATTTTGGGAAGGAAGACACCCTCTCTGCTAATGAGTTCTACTTTTGGAAGGACAGAGAGTGCTCTGGCCCTGATGTAGATGTGTACGTGTAGCCTACTTCTTGAAGGTGCTGTTCGGTTAGAAATATCTCTTGGCAAACCTCCCAATGCAGCATTTATCAAGATTTTATCGATCCTCAGTCCCAATTGAATGAGAAATATCTCCTGGGTGAGTTGCTTCTTCTCCAAGAAGCAGGAAGCGGCTGTCACCAACCTTATTGGGCAGTTAAAAAAAAAAAAAAAGAGGATTTCAAGAGACGAAATCGTCCATTTTGCCACCAGTTTGTATTTTTGATATCCTCAATATGCAGGACCTTATTTTACAAGTTTGGGTACAGTATTTCCCCAATTCCTTCCCACCCAGGCTGTGCTCCTATCAATTTTTTTGTGTAATTTCAACAGCACTTTACTCTTACACAATACGTCACTGTAATTTATCTACTTCCTGGGATGTGTCCCCCCCCACAGGCCTTGAGCTTTTTGAGGACAAGAGTTATGTTTTATCCATTTTTGTATTCTCCTGGGTAGCGCATACAAGGCGTTCAATTGATATAAGTTGAAATTTTGTTACCTGCGGTGACTTAAATATATATACTATTCTTCCCCTGAATGAACTTCTATTTATGTAGATCTTATAGGTATTTTGCTTATTTTGTTGTTTGGTTGATGATAAATTTACTGAATTTAGTTCACAAACATTAACTGAAAACACTGTTTTGTCAAGGTTGCTGTTATCGCTCAGACTTGGAAGAGCAGAGTCAGGTAAGCCCCTACTTGCAACATAATATGTTAAATGTTGCCAGAATAATTGCCATAGTAATGATCAGTCACAGTAATCAAAAAACTATTATAAATAGTAATTATTGAAGTAACTCACAAGTAATGAAAAACCACATGTGTGCTTATTAAGTGGAACGCAGTGTTTAGGGATTTGAATTAAATACACACATTCACTCTGAGGCAGGTTTTACTATCCCAACTCTACAGAGACTGAAGGTAGTTTAAACAGGATAATATGTCACTTCAAAGATATACAAACAGTATGTGGCATAGCAAATATTCAATCCCGGGGTGTCTAACTTGAGCCTAAGCTCTAACTACTTTTAAGTGTTTTATTGAAAGTATGCCCAGGTGCTCTGACGGTGTGGAGGAGGGAGAGTTTTCCTCAGACTGAGGCTTCCAGAAGAGATTTCTAGAGGAGCCTATCTAAGCTGAGTCATGGGCTTTATCCTCTGGCTATGAAAATGTTAAAGTTTTAAAGGGAAACGATATTGCCAGATTGGTGTTTTTGTTGGCTCACTCTGGTGACAGGAGAATTCATTTAAGGGAAGTAAGAGTAGACGTGTTGCAATAGAGTGGCTCTAGGACTTGGACATACCTCAGGATACCTAGAAGACCTGCAAAAGCAGAGCGCTGGCTCCACCCTTAGAGATGCCGTAGGTCTAGAGAGGGCTCCCCTCCCAGGGTTCACATTGCTAGTTTCTGTTGATGCTGACGCTGCTGGTCTTGAGACCACACTTTGAGAACCACCAATCCAGACTGTAACAGTTAAGGACCACAATGATGAGGACTCAAGGATATACAAAAAGGATGCTGAGGAGGGGATAATTTTGAAAAATATTTAGACACTTAGGGTTCAATTTCCAGGAATGAGACCATAACTGTATTTGAGTTTTGAAAAAATAAAGTCTGGTAAGATTCTCATATTTTTAGGTTAGGGATAGTATTAATTAAGTCAATGGGGATCATTTTTGAAAGATTAAGGAAGATGTTACATTTGGGATTTTGAGATTTGACATTGTTGAGAGAGAGTTCTCCATGAGTCTCTCACATTTCTGCTCTTCCTGCAATAACTCTTGTTCTACGTTGTCTTTTTAAAGATATATGCACACCAAACATAGATATAGTGTCTTCTTCTGGGGCACAGGACAGATCTGTTTGCTGTCTAGGATAATAATATCACTGATTCTATTTGGGCAAGTATTGGGCATGTTTTCTTGCAGGCCTTTTAAAAAAATGTGGTGGGCTTCCCTGGTGGTGCAGTGGTTAAGAATCCACCTGCCAACTCAGGGGACACGGGTTCAAGCCCTGGTCTGGTAAGATCCCACATGCCGCAGAGCAACTAAGGCCGTGTGCCACAACTACTGAGCCTGCCCTCTAGGGCCTGCGAGCCACAACTACTGAGCCCTCGTGGCACAACTACTGAAGCCCACGGGCCTAGATCCTGTGCTTTGCAACAAGAGAAGCCACCGCAATGGGAAGCCCGTGCATGCAACAAAGAGTAGACCCTGCTCACTGCAACTAGAGAAAGCCCGTGCACAGCAACGAAGACCCAACACAGCCAAAAAAAAAAAATAATAATAATAATTAAATGTGGTTTCCTAAGGTCACAGGGTCTCAGCTGTGACACAATCTACTGTATGTACAGCATCTACCAGGGTCAGTCCTTTGCCTGATGGGACTTGAGGGGGAGGGGGGACTGACACAACCTCAAGCTCCTACCCCATGCTCTGCCATGAGTAATAAGTCCTTTGTTTCTGACCTCAGAGTCTCATGTCTCCTACCAGGATCCATGAAAATGTGACAGGCTAACTTGTTAGCTTGCAAGTCAGATACAATTTTATTTTATTTTTTTCTGAGGTGCGCGGGGCTCTCACTGCCGTGGCCTCTCCCGTTGCAGAGCACAGGCTCCGGATGTGCAGGCTCAGCAGCCATGGCTCACGGGCCCAGCCGCTCCACGGCATGTGGGATCTTCCCGGACCGGGGCACGAACCCGCGTCCCCTGCTTCGGCAGGCGGACTCTCAACCACTGAGCCACCAGGGAAGCCCCAGATACAATTTTAGATACTTTACAGTTCTTGACAGATTTGTCTGGGAACATTCTAGTGGGTATGACCAAGAGGAAGAGAGATAAGGGTATGACTCTCAGGAAAACAGATTTGAGGCTACAATTTTGTCAATCTTCAATATACAAGTGAAGAGCATAACGTGTTTAAAGATCAGCCAAGGAGAGCACACAGATTTAGGCTGTTGGTGAAGAAGAGAGAACTAAGGTTTTCCTTTCAAGGTCCTATAACAGGTACTGGATTAGGCAAGCAAAAGTTCTATGGTCCCAGCTATGGGTGGGAAAGGGACTAGCGGCAGAAAATCAGGAATCTTTCTTTTGTAGCTAAAATCAAAGCAACTGATTTTAAATTAATTATACCATTTATTGTAAAGCATTTTTATATAAAATATTTATTTACAATCTGACAAGGAAGTTGGTAGAACACAGAAAATAAGAACCAACTGAAAAGAAAGCAGCCACTGATACATGCAATGGAATAGATGCATCTCAAAAGCATTAAGTTCAGTGAGAGAAGCCAGGCACAACAGTCTACTGACGATACAGTTTCACATATAGAGAACCCTAAAACAGGCAAAAGTATAGGGAAACAAATTTGGCTGTAGTTATCAGGGGCCTGGGCAAGGGAGGGTATTACCTGCAAAGGGGGCACAACCAAATTTCTTTGGGCCATGGAAATCTTGATTGTGGACTACACTACTGTACATATTAATCTAAATTAATCAAATGGACACTACTGTACATATTAATCTAAATTAATCAAATGGCACACTTAAAATTTGAATTTTATGTAAATTATACCTTAATAAAGCTGATTAAAAAGGAACTAAGTTTCACGGCTATGTATGCATAACTTAATATATGTCTTCTTTTTGGATTTTATTAAAATATCAAATCTTAAGATTCTAACGTAAGTCTGACTTTTATATTATGTTAGTAGAAATTTCTTCTTTTTGAATATTCCATCATTAACTCTTTTGAACAAATACTGAATTTATGATGTTGGAATCATTTAGATGAACTCATCACATTTCTTTAGTTCCTCTACCTTGAACTGACACATTAGTTTTTATATTGCTTCTTAATTTGTCTTCTGAGTTATGAGTGTTTTAATGACCTGGGAATATGTCACCTTAACCAACTATTCAGTTTTTATATGTTCTTTCAGCTCTGAGATCTCAAGACGACAGGATCTTGATTATGTCCCCAAAGAGAAATTTTTTACAAGTTGGTACTAGTACAGAAAACCAAGACAATGCCCATGTCAATATTTGAGTCAGGCTGTTTTAGAAACACAAACCTAGTTCAAAGAGAACTATATCTTTTTATTATAATTAGAAAAACTGAGTTCTAGTCCTAGTTGTGACTATAATCACATTTTCACCCCAAACTGTGTCCAAGAAGTGGGAAAAAAGATATTGAGGAAGGCGATGATAAACATGTTATTTTGATAAAGGTCTGAGAATTGTATGTAGTAAATTTTCAGAATTTCAGGGTAGTTTAATGGAATGGCTTCTCATTACTCAAAATTACTAAACTCTCAATATCCTGCTTTACAATGTATTGTTTATTTATTCATGTATTTAAAAATTTCTTATCTAGCTCCTGTTAGAGTTGTGTCACTGTTCCTGGGGTGGGGGGGAGGAGGAAGGTATATGATGTTGAGCAAAACAAGTCCAATCCTAGCTCTCAAGTGGCGTAGGGTGTAGAGGAAGGCAGACATCAATCCAACCAGCATTCTGACAAATGGATTGAAAAACAGGTTTCTTATGGAATCATACTATCTCTGAGAGGTTTGATAACAAGACAAATACGCAAAAAATTAAATGTGAAATTCAGACAAAATATAAACTCAGACAAAATATAAACTTCTTGATAATTTAGAGCCAATTTCATATCTATGGAATTTTCTTTGAATCTATCAAAAGTGATCTTTAGAGGAAAATGCTATTAGTTGAAAACATTCTGAACTGCATATTTTTATTTGATATAGGTATCATGTATATTCAAGGATTTTTTTTATAGATACTGCAGGAAATAAAAATAATCTCAACTATTCATTTTGTATTCAGATGTAATTCACATCTATTTTGGTACAATTACATCTGTGTATGTTATGAAATGGCAATTTAGGGCAAGTACTATATACTGTTCCACCTCTACAGTGTCTAACATGATTTAGATGTGAAATAACTTATAGAAACTATGTTATAGAAGGGAAATAGACACGTGTGTACGTAAGAAATAGTAATTCAATCCATAAGCAATTTTTGAGAAAATAGATGTGAGCACACAAACACATATATATGTGCTACAGTTTTTATACTATCTATCATGTAAGAATATCAGTATTATTACTTTATAAAATTGATTAGAATAAGAATCTTGATTTTAAAATAAATGACATCATCTGACTCATTTGATTATAACAGCTGAGTTATTATAAGTAATCATATACTACTTAAATACACAAGCAATGGGCATATTTCAAGCCATCTTATATCATAACTGTGTTAGCAATGGGATTTACTCTTTGTATTTTAGTATTTGTGTCATTTTCTGAGAAAAAGAGGTCAAAATTTTACTATTGACTACTGTTAAATTTTTTTAAATATTTGAGTTTTTAAAAAATTTTCCTTTATTTGGCCAATGTAATATATTTAATTTTTAAAAGTTACAGAAAAGAGATTTGAAAGTTATATTAAAGTTCATAACAATGTATGACATTTTTGTGGATATAGATGATTATAAGGTAATATTAGACCTTATGTTTAGTTAAAAATCAATATTCGTGGGCTTCCCTGGTGGCGCAGTGGTTGAGAGTCCGTCTGCCGATGCAGGGGACACGGGTTCGTGCCCCGGTCCAGGAAGATCCCGCGTGCCGCAGAGCGGCTGGGCCCGTGAGCCATGGCCGTTGAGCCTGCGCGTCCGGAGCCTGTGCTCCGCAACGGAAGAGGCCACAACAGTGAGAGGCCCACATACCGAAAAAAAAAAAAAAAAAAAAATCAACATGCGTATGGTACAGTCAGAGTGGCTAAATGTAATAGTTTCCTCGTGGTGCCATAACAAATCATCTGCAATTTATTGGCTTCAAATAACACAAATTTATTGTCTTACATTTCTGTAGATTAGAAGTCTGACGCTGGCATCATTAGTGGAAAATCAAGTTTTCAGCAGGGCTGAGTATCTTTCTGAAGGCTCAAGGGGAGAATCCATTTCCTTGCCTTTTCTGGTTTCTAATGGCCCCTTCCCTCCATCTTCAAAACCAGGAACATTCTATCTCTGATTATTCTTCTGTAGTTACAGCTTCCTCTGACTCTCCTCTTCTGCCCTCCTATTCTATGTTTAAGTAACCCTTCCTTACAGCTGGGGTTCACCAGGATAATCCAGAATAATCTCCCCATCTCATGCTTTGTATTTTTCCTCACATCTGCCAAGTCCCTTTGCGACGTAATGTAATGTATTCACAGGTTCAGAAGATTATGACTTGGGCGTCTTTAGGGAGGGGGGGCATTATTCAAATCTCCAGGATTTTTATGACATGCATTTCACTAAACTGTACCTTAATTATTTTAACACTTTCACTATTTAAGACAACAAACTTCTCTTAAGAGTTATTATAGTCAAGTACTATACTAGGAAATGGAAATGCAAAGAAAAAAAGAATAGATTACATTACTTCAATGGGGTAAAGTCCGGCAGGAAATATTAGCAAACCAATAGTGGTAGTGCAGTGTCATAATATGTGAGCATATAAATCAGGCTGCATTGAGGGGAGGTGTAAGGAAGTTCAGGAAAGTCTTCCCAAAAGAGGTGATCCATGAACTTGTTCTAAGAGCAAGTAAGAGTTAAGTCGGTAAAGAAGAGAGCTCTTCTAACGTATTATATTCTTTAAACAATGTAGTCCCCAAAGGTTTAAATAAGCGTTAGAGTTCTATCTTAATAAAACTCATCATTACATTCATGACAATTGTTTCTGTAAAGAAGATAACTTGGCACTTTTCAACTAAATATGAAATGAACCATAATGTAAACTTAATTTTCTACTTACATTTCACCCACCTATTGAAGTCACTTCTTGATAAAATGTTCACACTTATTTTCCCTTTTAGGAAATTCTTTTCTATTTTAAATCAGATACTTCTGCGCTAAGTGCAAACCATGGCTGGAAATAATCACTTTCATAAACAAAGACTGTATTCTCAAACAGCCTTCCAGAAGGCTCTCCTTCTCGTCTCCTCTCTTCTTAATCCCCACCACTGCTCCCCAAGATACACAATAAGCATAAAGACAGGCAGTGTGCCCCACCCATAAGCTTCCAAAAGATCCTTCAACTAACCTTTGTTTAACATTTAACTCTTCCCATGTGGTAACCTCTAACAGAATTGTATGACTCTCCAAATAAGCAGCAAACATTTCAGGGAAAGCACACTAGCTACCTCACTTTTTTAATCTCATTACCTAGTAGACTAGATAGCAAAATCTTACACAATGTTTTCAAATTAACATTTTGCACAGTATGTATATCACATTTAGTAATATGACAACAAGCAGCAAAAAGAGATAGCTTCTTTATTTATCTGCTTTAGTAGATGAAGACACTGAAGCTTACAGGGATTGATCAACTGTCCCAAGTTCTCCTTATTAGTAATTGCTAGAACATGGATTCTCCTGACCTGTCTTCAGAGTCTCTCCTTTAACACCCCTACTTGGTTAGGTGGACCGAGCAGAGGAAATTGATCACTCTTTACAAAACCACAATGCTTGCAGGAAGGCCCAGCTTCCAAAACAGAGAAAGGATTCATTAACAAAGCAAATGCGATGGAAGGCACTCTAGAGATGGATCCATTTTGGGGTCAGAAATCAGTAGTGGGAGAGGACTCAAAATTACCTTCCAACAATTAAACTACTCTTGTCTCATGCAACCATGTTAGGGAAAATGTCCCATTATTCCCCTCAGTGATTTTGCTTTTATCTTTTTCCTGCTCACAAGTGACTTTAACAAATCCGACATTTACTAGCCTCACAAATAAATGTTTCATTTTGAATTTGTTTCACTGACAAAATAAAACTCTTACATGCATCATTAACATTGAATGAAGAAAAAAATCAGTGTAGCAACTTAGAGGGCAGAAGAGAGAAAGCAAAGTCTTTTCAGAATTTGGGAAAGAAAGAGTCAAACGAACAAATGAACAAACCCTCAGCTGAGCACGTGACATATGAATCAGGACTCAGGACAGAGGCCCTGCCACGTGTTTGCCGTGTTGTGCTGGGAAGAAGTATGGGCTTTGGGGTCAGGCATAGCTGCCTTAATTTTTCTGGCCTTATTCGCTGACTGGCTCATGGATTCAGTAAATATTAGGCACCAGGCTTAAATATCCTGAGTGTCGGAAGAGAAGATACAAGTGAAGAATTTTCTTCTTAGTAGAGTGCTAGGTTGTTCAGGGTGACTCTACATTTCCAAAAATTCCTATTTATTTCAAGGACCTAGACCCCAGGGAGGTCATGAGTTCCTGTGACCTAGAGAGAAGCCTGTTATTAATATAGTATATAATTGGCCTGGGGATTATACAGTTATTAAAATAAGAGAAGTTTCTTTACAGCCTTTAATTTGTTAATGGGATTGTAGCCATAGGCAATGAGTAGAAGATGACAGAGCTGAGTTATGAGGTAAATGGCAGGCCAGTAATCCTACCTTGTTAAAAGTGAGAGTTACCTGGTCCTCACAATCATTAAAACAGATTAGCTGGTAAAAAGAGAAGCTAAGACACCTGCATATGTAACACTGTACTGAACATGTGATCTCATCCCAAATTTGAATGCCACCACTTTATGCATTTTAAAAGCAAACCCATGATAATTGGGGGATGAATAATTTGATTTGTAAATTAAACACTGACTGATTACCCAGTTTGAGGATTTTTCAAAAGATTAATCTTATGGGTTTTTTCCCTTTAAATAGGACACACACATTTAGGCTCCCTTATCATCCAATAGAATCTCAATTAGAAACAATTATTTATTACAAGTTATGACAAAAGTTATGACAAATGGGGAGTGGGTAGTAAAATTCTGTCCTTTTTTTTTTTT
>NW_006787688.1:521289-608571 GCF_000442215.2 Lipotes vexillifer
TTGCGGTACGCGGGCCTCCCACTGCTGCGGCCTCTCCCGCTGCGGAGCACAGGCTCCGGACGCGCAGGCTCAGCGGCCATGGCTCACGGGCCCAGCCGCTCCGCGGCATGTGGGATCCTCTCGGACCGGGGAACGAACCTGCATCCCCTGCATCAGCAAGCGAACGCTCAACCACTGCACCACCAGGGAAGCCCAAATTCTGTCACTTCTCTGTTCCTATTTCCCTTAGGCTTTTTTGAGTTTTCTTTTTTATTCATGAGTTCCCCTTAGAGACGCTACTTCAAAGAGTCAGCCTCTCAGTTTCCCTCTAAAATCTTTTTCAGACAATTTAAAATAGTATCTCTAGTTAAGAGACAGAGAAACCATGTTTACACTCGGGCATGAATTTCGGAGTTTTACCTTGTTCTCCCCATGCTGTAGAAAGGTTTTCATTTCTTTTGTTAATTTCATGAACGATGACAGTTGAAAAGAAAACATTAAAATTCTCAAAAGGTGCCCAAGAATTATTAAAACATTTAAGATGCACTTTTAGACTAGTTTGCTGCTTTATGCCCATGGCAATCTTGGCTAATGAGGACATTTACGTTCATGAAATGAGAAGGTTTGTAGAAAGCATGAGATACGTTTTTACACATTTAAATACATTAGTGGTATTACCTGGACACTACTGAATTGCAAGGCCAGGAGCCTCAATTACTGAGAAGCAGATTTAAAATAGCCAAGTTCTCATTACAAAGAATCTAAATTTTTTAAAGTTTATATTGCCAGTGTATCATTTACAATGAATGTTAATGATTATTCTTATTAAAATATAGAGCTGTGATATTTCTCGTAGAGGTGAACCATTAAAACCTATGAATTTTAGTCCCAGTGAATTTAGCCAGCTGGATTAGCCGTTGCAGGGATATTAAGTTACTCTTTGGATAATTAAAGCAGAAAGTTATTTAACAATATGCCAGATCCTCTCCTCAACATCCAGTGGCAGTTTGGGCAGGAGGAAATGTTTTACGTTTTCTTTGCATTTCAGGGATATCAGTCAAGGTGCAAATAACTTCAATTTTCCAATTTATATTCCTACCTCCTTCTGCAGCCTGGTAAGACTACTGGCCTCTGAATTCTCAGGAAATCTAGGTGAGTCGTTGTTATTTCCTTTTCACTGAGAACTACTAGATGCACACACGTACCTACACATGCACACACTTTTTAAAATGACCACATAGTTTACACTTCTTTTTACTTAATCGTTAGCAAGGTAATTATGTGTTACAATAAAGACCCTGAAGGCACAAGATCCTTGAACTGACCCAGAAAAACAGTTTTTCTTCCCAAATCACAGAGACCTTATCATGAATATATTCATAGCAACTCACAGGAAGCAATAGCAACACCTGCGTTTCCTAAACTTTTCTCTGAGAACATTTACATAAATTTTATATATATGTACATGATTTACTAAATGCGTTTAAGACACTGCAAATACTTTACATTTAAAAAGAGATGTGTGTTTTCAGAGACTGGTAATGGAATAGATTTGCTCTTGAATAAAAAAAATTCGATAAAAATCTATTGGCATTTGCATTTTAGTGGTAGAATCAGAATGGACTACGTACACACCCTATTTCCAAATGGTAAAGTAAACACGTAACAGTTTCTTTTTATGAGATATCCTTAGGTAATTTACTTTTACAACATATTTAAATTATAATTTTTATAATATTTCATAAACTAAACCTTTTCTTACGTTTCCAATCCTATATCTATTGATAAGGTACTCTATCATTTTTTTTAAAATATATTCATGTTGAACTGCTGGTTTGACAGATACTTAATTATATGCTGAAATCGCTACTATTGAAAAGTTTTTGATAATATACTTCAAATATTTTCTAGTACTAATCATATGACCTTCAAACACAACAACAAAACATTCTAGCCTCAATGAACAATGTATTTTATCTACAAATGAAATACATATTTAATGAGATAAAATTGGCTTAGAATATAAAGTTATATTTTTTTGTGTTCCCTCACCTGAATTTTCCCATTTTTCCATGTGAATAATTCTGGGTAGTACTGTAATTTTTAAATGTTTAAGTAGAACAATAAAATTGGTCATGGTCATTGATCAGGTTATGTGAATTACAGTCAGCCTTGTTACTACAGAACTCACCCTTCACTTGTGGTATGTGGAAATAAAAAGTGTTTGGACTAACCATAATATCTCGTATTACAGTTTGTCTTACTGTCCTATTTTCTGTATCTGTTACACACCTACATGTTTAAGGTACATTTTCTTTTAGTTTTATGTAGTTAAGGCCCTTCTGGCAGAGAAAAAGTGGTCGTTTATGTGTAATGCCTTGTCCTCAATCGTCATATGTTGGATTTTGTTGGGAGTCAGTCTCTTTGTTAAAATAAAGTACAGGGGACCCTAGAACAAGGTGGGAGTTAGGGGTGCTGACCCTCTGCAGGGTGAAAATTCAAGTATAAGTTTATAGTTGGCCCTTGGTATTCATGGTTTCGCATCCATGGATTCAACCCACCAGGGATTGTGTGGTGCTGTCATTAAGTATTTATTGAAAAAATCTGCAGGTAAGTGGATCTGTGCAATTCATACTCATGCTGTTCAAGAGTCAACTGTATCCTTTTGAAGTTGGTAAAAAATGTGTATTATTCCATTTCCAGTTTCATTGAAATGACTGGCCAAAGAAACATGCTTTAAAACAACAGATCATAGAACTGTGCATGTAGAGCTGATGCTTAATAAAATGTCCATTCTTACATTTTATGTTAAGAGCTGTGGCCAATTACACATTTGGTTTTCAGTTTAATGGACTCAGTCTCAAGCAAAACAAGAGGTCAAACTCAGTGGGTGAGATACGGTGTGCTTCCTACGATAACTCTTCAGTTGACAGAGGTTTCATTTATTGAATTGTACAGTGAATTTTCTATTTAATTATTAAATATCTCTATTGACACTTGAAAAGTCAATAATATCAACATGGGATTTTCTGAATAGAAATTATGGGCAACTAAGTCATGCTTTTAGGAATTCAATACCTCATATTCATACTTCTTGGGTTTATTGATCAACTAATGGTGAGAACTGTCAGCTTATATTTTCACAAAATTATTATTACATATTCCAATAACATCTATTCCTGTATCACAACCAGGTAGTTTTGGCAGGACATCTGGGAGTGAAGGTCCCCTGTAGTTATCTGATATGGAAGCCCCCAACTGTGTAGATGCTGCAGTACTGTTATCAGACCTGTCTCAGTTCTGCCATGAAACTATGAGGTCTTGGGAATTTATCTAACAGGGCCCCACTTTTCTCTTTGAAAAGCAAGGACTTGGGCTAAATTGTTTCTAATACGTTTCTGCTTTTCTGACTCATCTATGATGTTTCAATGTCTACTCATTCAGTATAGGGAAGGCCTCAGGCATGGTGGCTCTAAGCAAGCTTCTTTGCGACAGGCTAATACAATGGTGGACTATCAATACAGGCATATAAATTTTGGCATTACTTTGTGTATTCAAGTTGTTAGGAGAAAAACTCTCAAAACAGCGGTACCAGAATATATTCAAGTTCAGCGTCCAGACTGTTCTCATTACACAAAGCCAAGGAGAACGTCCACATTCTTCTCAGTACGTGTAAGGGTTACCACCTGCTTCAAGTTCAGCTACCAAATTGTGTTGACTTTACTCATTCTTCTTTAATAAATGAAATAAGGTGGGATTTTTTGGTTAAACAATACTGTTTCTCTCAGATAAATGACCAGTTCTATCAAGAATGTAAATATAAAATTTAACATTTTCAGAGATGTTTTTTGAAGGTATATTTTACCTTACTGCTCACTTTGGAGGATTCAAACATAAATATGCAACATTTTATTTTATTTTATTTATTTTTTTGCGGTACACGGGCCTCTCACTGCTGTGGTCTCTCCCGTTGCGGAGCACAGGCTCCGGACGCGCAGGGCAGGTATTCAAGTTCAGCGTCCAGACTGTTCTCATTACACAAAGCCAAGGAGAACGTCCACATTCTTCTCAGTACGTGTAAGGGTTACCACCTGCTTCAAGTTCAGCTACCAAATTGTGTTGACTTTACTCATTCTTCTTTAATAAATGAAATAAGGTGGGATTTTTTGGTTAAACAATACTGTTTCTCTCAGATAAATGACCAGTTCTATCAAGAATGTAAATATAAAATTTAACATTTTCAGAGATGTTTTTTGAAGGTATATTTTACCTTACTGCTCACTTTGGAGGATTCAAACATAAATATGCAACATTTTATTTTATTTTATTTATTTTTTTGCGGTACACGGGCCTCTCACTGCTGTGGTCTCTCCCGTTGCGGAGCACAGGCTCCGGACGCGCAGGCTCAGCGGCCATGGCTCACGGGCCCAGCCGCTCCGCAGCATGTGGGATCTTCCCGGACCGGGGCACGAACCTGTGTCCCCTGCATCGGCAGGCGGACTCTCAACCACTGTGCCACCAGGAAAGCCCAATATGCAACATTTTAAATACAAAAAGTCATCTACCTTTTGGAGATAAAGGATATGTTTATTAATATTTATTGATAACCTTATTTTGGATGCTGATTTATCAGGGATGTTAAAAAAAAAGTTATCAGTAACTTGAACCAATTTCCAAATTAGTGTTTAAGTGGGTCTCAGTGCAATTTATTTTGTTTCTTTTGCATAAAAAGAGTACACATTTTAAGTGCATAACTATGCATTTAGACGCATTTGAAATAGAAGTTGGTCCCTGAAATGAGTGTTAGAGCTTTTCTCTTTTCAGTTCAGTGAAGTGTGTGCTGATGGTTGTTTTAATTTACTGTAGAGCATAAATTAAATACGTATTAATCAGTTTACATGCAAACACACTCAAATATTTAGATGCAGTGGCCTTAAATGTTTATATTTAAACAACTATCTCTTTAGCAGTCGCTGATGATTCTCTCACCACAGGGAACAATAAAATTGTACAGATGGCTTAGTTTTATACATGGGCTTTAAATAAGCAGTGTGTCTCTCTTTTGTTTAAAAAAATCAAACAGCTAGAATTTATTGATTGTTCACTACATGCCTAAGGGTAAGACTCAATTTCTACACTGAGAACTGTGGAAATAACTTTTCTGCTTTTGGAAGAAGAGGGTTAGTTTCCCCTTATATTCGATAACCAAACCCTCCCTCGTGATCAGATGAACTTTGGCTAGTGTAAAATGACTCAAAAAACTTTCATTTTTCTTGATAAAGAGTTAGAATTATATGACCAACTTGGAAAATGAAGAGGTTGTGGAATTGGTAATCTAGCCACTGGATTTTGAATGATTCTTAATATCTTTTTGCCTCTTCATTTTGAGTGTTTTGACACTGAGATTCCACGTATACCGAGCACTTCACTGGAAAACCGTGTGAAGTCCAAACTGGGATACAGTTTCCTCTCCAGATGAAGTTACTAAGTTGTGGAGAGTAAGCCCAAGCTAGAGATTCAAGTTTACCCTGAGATCTTGGATAAAGAAGAAAAGAGATGCTAATTAAAGGCAGCTAAGGGAGATGCACTGTGTGTTCTCTGTCCAGACAGGAGACTAGACAATCTGGTAGCCATTGGTAGATTGTCTGGAGATCCATGTTAGGCTGTAACAAAAAGTTTAATTAAACTGCCTCTTGTAGTCACACTGATGGTGCCAACTAACTGAAATTCCAAGGAAAGACACTATAAAACTAAATATTAGCATTGCGTGTTGGCCTCTTTGACTACCTTTATGAAGGTAGAAAGAAAGACTTGAGTTTAGGAAATTTTTGACCAGATTACAAGCCAAATAATGAATGGGAATAGAAGGAGCCCTGGTAGTCGAGACCCTTAAAGTGCAGAAATCCCCCCCAAAATAGATAATATTGAAAAGATCCTTGGATGACAAAGGCTGAGAAAAACTACTCAGTTGAATAAAGTGACTCAGGGAAAATGTTAGAACATAACTAAAATGTTGTAACCCAAAGAATTACCCAGTTGGATAAAATAACTCAGCGAAAATATCAGAATAAAAGTGTGGCATAGCCTGCATTAAAAGGAGAGAAGGGGACAGAAGCAGGAGGGGAGACGGGAGAGAGAGAAAGAGATGAAGAAAAAGAAATGAAGCATATACACCAAATATGATTGAGAACCCTTTGGATATTGTTACTAGCACATGGAACCAAATAATCTTACACAAGTCAAAGTCAATGTATATTTTGAGAAAATTAAATTGCCCAGGAAACAGCAAGCCTAGGTTCCTAAAAAGCCTATGAAATTTTAATTTTATACAACTTTTATGGACTCATCCTTCCACTGACAGGAAATGACTAAGAAAGATGTTTGGCTTCTTTAAAAGAGCCTAACCCCAAATGTCTTCAAATGTGGTATAAAATCACGAAAGATGAGAACTATACAAAACAAAACAAAAACAAACAAATAAAAAAAAACAGGCAAGAGTAGGACAATAATATTAGCAGTCCTCCCAACCCCACATAGCAGGAAAACATCAATGTACTATCTGCCGGATTACAACATTGCTATGGAAAAATAATGCTGTTTTATTCAATTCTTTCACTTTCTCAAGATAGGACATTATTTATAGATTCTGGACTTTGAGCTGAACTCAGTGACTGAAAGTGACTTTGTACTGTCTCTCTCCCAGAAGAAGTTAAATGTATTCTCCTTGTGGGATATGACCAAAAGGGTACCTTATATCTAGAGACAGAGCTACAGGTCATGAAATAATGTGTCTTCCACATTCTCAGACTCCTTCGTAATTAGGTATGGACCAAATACCTGGGTTCTGGCCCATGTGAAACAAGCAGAAATGAAATAAAGCACTTTCTGACAGTTCCTAAAACCATCTTTCAGAATCCTTCTGCCCTCCCTTCTCTGGCTCTGCATCCCAGATAGCATGCATACAGTATGGGGAAAACTCACCAGTCCTAACTGAATAGAGATGTGGGCAAGAAATAAAATTTTATTGGTTTACTCTAAGAATTTGGGTGAATTTATCATCAAGCATAGGCTAAGTTGTCTTTTGACTTTCATTATTGCCCTTGAGAGAACTTTATACTCTCAATACTCTAAAAATAATCTGGGTTTTGAGGGGTTCATTTAAAATACTTTTTTCTTTGTATCTGGCTTTCTGAAATTCTATAAATTGTGAATTTATTTATAGTATCTTTCATTGAATTATTGGAATTCTTGCATTTGAAAATTGGTGTTCTTAATCTACAAATTTTAAGGTTTGTATATTGTTTCTACCTCATTTTTGTTATCCTTTTCCTGGGAAACCACTTAATACATGCTAGTTATTCCAAATCATCTCTTTTCTCCCCCATCTCTTCCCTCCCTGCCAGTCACTTTGCATAATTTCTTCTGACCTGTCTTCACATGCATTACACCTCTGTCTTCAGCTATTTTTAGTCTGCTAAACTCATCCATTGATTTATTAAATTTGTTATTGTATTTTCCTCTTCTTTAGTTTTTAATTGTTTTCTCCAAATCTGCCACATTAATTTTAGGATTTCTAGTTAACTGTTGAATTTTTCAAGTTTGTTTTTAGTAGCTTCTTTTCCGGGGAAGTTGGTTCTTGCTTATTTTGTCACGTGGCTACCTGTTCTTGATCATCTTTGATTATACACCAGACACTGTATTTAAGAAAAATAGATGTGAATAGCATCAGCCCTAGAATAACATTCTATTCCTCTAGATAATGCTTTGGTTTATTTTTTCCACATGCTGTGAGTTCTGACAGTATTTGACTCTTGTTGTATTTCAAGATTAGAGGTTGTCTGGCCCACTGATATGTCATAAAGGCAAACAACAGCTCCTGAAATAGCAGTTTTCTTTCAGACCCTCCCTACTACTAGAGTGTAAGTCTTTTAGGAGCTCAGCTCCAAGTGTGGGCTAGATTACCTACTTTCCTACTCTGCAGGGTTAGTTGATGTTTACTTGATTTTTAAGCTCTGATGCAAAAAAAAAAATATTGTCGCCTGGTCTCTTGGAAAAATTATTTGTTGATATTACACCACCAGGCAGAGGACGAGCGCAGCATTAGGGAAGACGATCAATACACTTTAGCCCTTTCTGTTATTTTCCACAATTATTTAGGGATGATGAATTGAATCCACACCTTCCTTAAATCTGCATTTTCTATAATTTTATGTGTTGATACGTATAAATACGTATACGTATTGTCACTTTGAATTATGTCTATTAGATTTTAAAGAAAGTTATATACATATACATTTATTTTATTGAAGTATAGTTGATTCACAATGTTGTGTTAATTTCTGCTGCACAGCAATGTGATTCAGTTATACGTATATATACATTTTTTATATTCTTTTCCATTATGGCTTATCATAGGATATTGAATATAGTTCCCTGTGCTGTACAGTAGGACCTTGTTGTTTATCCAGTCTATACATACATATATTTATACATACACCTGTCTGTGCTCTACATTAATCAAAACATATGTGCAGTGAACTATGGTGCCTTGCGAGGGCAGATGAGGTCAGAAGCAAGGCTCACAATGTGGTGAGAAAATATGGCTAATTCTCCTGTGATGATCTGAATCGTATCACTCCAAGTTTATTTCCTCTCCCTGATTTCTATTTTGAAACCACCACGGTGCTCTTTCTTTTCAGGCTCAGGGTCCTTCCTCCATTTGCTACAAGTTACTTGCTGAAAGGAGATAATCAGACTCATTTCTATTTGAAAATCTGGCCAATGAATACTTTTATCTCTAATTATGAGAAATAACAATTTACCATTCTTAAGTTATTTTAGGTTGTAGACACCACGATGGTAGAGCATCATGATCATGGGAGCAGGGAGGCAGAAGAACTGGGCACTTTTTTCCAACCTCTAAAATATTCCTGTGAAGCCCAGTTCCAGCTGCTTTTCAACCGAAATATCAGAATTCAGTTACGAAAGTGTTATTAACAGAAAAGGTGGCCACCATCCAGCAGAGGAACTGCTGAAATTATATTAAAATGTCTGCTGTTTGGAAAAGGTAGACTATTTTGTGTAACAAGAAATACAACCTTCGTTCACGGTTTTTACTGCCAATTGCTTAAGCTTTTCTCCTTTCCCCGAATTTATTTAGGATAGATTTTTAGCTCTACTCTGGGATCTTCCCTTCTAACCAAAGAGAAATTTGAAATAATGACAATAATTGTCATTTTGAAAGGTTGGAATTTTAAATTTGTATCTAGAGGACATCACAGCTGTTAAAAATGTTGATATAACATCTGGCAAAGACAGCAAGCAGTGGATTGTAATTTCTATCCAAATGCATGGAAAGAAAATCAAAAAGCAATGTCTGTTCATAAGCCTTGTGAAAGCAGAGAACCTGTGTCCTGGCTGGGAGGGAGAAGGATTTTAAAAGTCTCTAGAAGTGTTGACTGAATGTAATGTCAAACGGTCAACACCTGCTTTCAAAAAATAAATTACCTCTAATACGCTGTGTATTTTTTCACACCGTCTATTCCCCTGTTACCAATTAGTTAACACGTGCTTTGACAGAGAGATGATGATTCTCAATAATCTAAGACTTCAGATGTAGTGTGAATAACTTTAATGATGCTCTTATACAGGAGAAGATATCTCATAAAACCTCACTATATCAAATCCTAATTTAGAAAATGCAGCAACAAGCTTCAAAGTGCTCTCAAGTCAATGTGCAAACGCTTAGTGGATTCTCCTTTCTCATCAGTTTCATGTTTCACTTATGTTTCTATCCTCTCCCAGGGACACACTTCCTAAAGGAATTTATATTGTTTTCTTTTTATCACAATATAAAATTAAAGTTATATGCAGCCAGAATAAAATATATCACTCTGGAATTACTAAACAGTTGGCGCTGATACATACGAGAAGCATAGTTATCTGAAAATGAGGTCACATTTTAATGTGTCTGAAAGAAGGATTTATACGAAAAGGTTGGGCAAGTGGGCCAGGGAATAATAAAAATTATATGTTAGTCAAGCAAACAAACTACAGAACTTTCAGACTAAATAGCAAGACAACTCTGTCTTAGGTAGCAGGTAAGAAAAAATTAATGTTGTATAAAAGCGCCTGGATGATTCTAAGATAGTGCACTAGAATCAAAATAAGACAGCTGTTGTCAGTCTCAAATCTTAGCAAAACTCCATGTTTATTATTACTTTTTTTCCTTTTGGGATACTCTACGTCCCCTTGCACTGACCCCTCTTTCTCCTCTGCCAGCCTCTAACCCCAGCCCCGAGGTCATGATGCTGCTCCTGGGGCCGCGGCACTGAGTGCAGGAGGCCTGTGTTTACCTCTTATCTGCACTCCTCCCTTTTTCCTGCATCTCCTTCCAGTCAACTGCCATCAGTCCCAGAGTTCACTCCCTTCACCCTTTGTCATGGCCACGATGGCGTTGGATAGGACATGAAGCTCTATTTTCCAGTAAATACCTAGAAACGTTCCTCGAAGAGATGCTCAAGCTATTTCTTTACATCTTCTCAATTCTCTGCTCGCTGTCAGGCACAGCTAGCTGAGTGGTTTTATTGAAAATGAAGTCATGTTATGTCAGTTCTTTGATCAAAACCCTCCAATGGATTTCGGTCTTACTCAGATTCACGACTGAAGTCCTTGCAAAATTAAAATGGTCTATGAGACCCAAGGGAATCCGTGAGACAGCCAGTTTCCTCCCCTCCCCCACCCTGCTTTTATTCTGACTTCTCCTTTTATACTCAGATCCAGCAGCGCTAGTTTCCTGGTTTCTCTATCATTGTGGCACATACGTGCCTTACAGTCTCTGCACTTGCTCTGGCTTTTGCCTGGAATACTTTTTCCCAGTGACCCGCATGGTTGAGTCCCTCAGTTTCTTTACGCTTTTACTCCAATGTTATCTTTTTAAAAAGCCATTTCTTTTGCACATAGGGGTGTATGTATCTTTTTGAATTATAGTTTTGTCTGGATATATGCCCAGGAGTGGGATTGCTGGATCATATGGTAATTCTAGTTTTAGTTTTCTGAGGAACCCCCATACTGTTTTCCACAGTGGATGCACCAATTTACATTCCCACCAACAGTGCAGGAGGGTTCCCTTTTCGCCACACCCTCCCCAGCATTTGTTATTTGAAGACTTTTTAATGATGGTCATTCTGACCAATGTGAGGTAGTACCTCATTGTAGTTTTGATTTGCATTTCTCTGATAATTAGCGATGTTGAGATGCGGAAATAACCTAAATGTCCACCAACAGATGAATGGGTAAAGAAGATGTGGTACATATATACAATGGAATATTACTCAGCCATAAAAAGAATGAAATAATGCCATTTGCAGCAACATGGATGGACCTAGAGATTACCACATTAAGTGAAGTAAGTCAGACAGAGAAAGCCAAATATCATATGATATCACTCATATGTGGGATCTAAAATATGACACAAATAAATCTATGAAACAGAAACAAAATCAGGGATGTAGAAAATAGACTGGTGGTTGCCAAGGGGGGAGGAGGTGGGAGAGGGTAGGAGTGAGAGTTGGGGATTAGCAGATGCAAACTATTACATATGGAATATATGTAACAGGTCCTACTGTATAGCACAGGGAACTATATTAAATATCCTGTGATAAACCATAATGGAAAAGAATATGAAGAAGTATGTATACATATGTATAACCGAGTCTTTGCTGTACAGCAGAAATTAACACAACACTGTAATTCAACTATACTTCAACACAAAATTTAAAAAAAAAACCAAAAACCCTTTCTTGGTCACGCTACTTAAAACTGCATTCCCAAGTATTGAGTCCCTACATGTTTCCCCTTTGGATCTTTCTTTCCCTTTTCCAGTATACCACATATTTTACTTGTTTTTCTCTATCTTCTCATGAGAATGCAAGCTCTAGGGTGGCAGGGATTTTTGCCTGTTTTGAATATTTTAAGTGCTTAAATAGCACTTGGAACATAATTTACAGCCAAAAAAAAAAAAAAAAAGGCCCAGGCCAAGTAAGTGAATATATTCTGTCAAATGGCCATTAACAACTGAAACTTTAGAAACCTTCACAAATTGAGGCACAGAGAAATTGCTCAGATCCAGGAATGAACCTATGTTTTTCTGGCTTTCATAACAGACTGATTTAACAGTTTTTAAGTCTCTGGGACTCTGTGATTGAACACTGGCTTTCTTGCAGCAATTTTTCATCAAAAGCATTCAGTCACCATGCCAAATTGTTACAAATCATTTTGATCCTTTTCCTCAAATCTCACAAATTAAGCATTCTTTTCATTTCTATTAAAACCAAGGTGCAGATTTATTTGTTATTAAGATGTTAAGAATTCATCTAAAGACCTAACAAAGAATGACTGGTCTTTTCTCCTGTGCTTACAACAAGAAAAAGCCAAACCACCTAAAAATCAATGATTTTTCTTGAACCTAGCTGAAAACTGAGGTCACAGGGCAAACCACCACCTGAAATCTGGAGACACAGGCAACTCCAGAGAATCACAGCCACGATCAGCTTATCAGAAGCAGAAGCCACGGGGCCGTAAACTGGTAAGAACATGTCGACGCTAATTTTGACAGATTGCTAGAGGCTGAGTGTGGAGGAGCATGAGAACAAGAAAATATGGGGGCCCCAGTCTTAAGTAGGGCCTCACATTTTCACAGGTTTTACTTTTAGGAACCATACTAGGTTCTCATGGTGAGAGACAAGTAAGATGCCCTGGTGTGGCCGGGCGGGGGTGAGGGGGGAATAGAAAGAGTAACATTTGTGGAATATACCCAGAGTCTTGTCCATAACTAAGGCCTGATCTCCAAGGGGCAACAATGTGCCAGAGCCT
Organism: Lipotes vexillifer; assembly: GCF_000442215.2. Taxonomy (NCBI): domain Eukaryota; kingdom Metazoa; phylum Chordata; class Mammalia; order Artiodactyla; family Lipotidae; genus Lipotes; species Lipotes vexillifer. The sequence goes on from NW_006787688.1 coordinate 534,142, forward strand.
TATCCCACGTGGGAGAGGGCATTTCTCTGACTCTAGTCCTCTTTAGCCTTACGTCACATAAGGGAGAAAAAAGCTAAGAAACAACTGTGAAGGTCACAGCCAAGGAACTTAGACCACCTAGAACACGCAGGTTTAATCATAAATTTATAAGATAAATAACACTGCATCTTCCCACCACCACAACAGGACTCCAGTATATCAATGGTGGATTACAGCTGTAAAATCTGTAAAATGCAGACTCTATTTAAGAAGGTTTTAGGGAAACCCAAAGATAACCAGAGAGACAAGCACAAAAACACAAAAAGAAATTGAAGCCTCTTATACCTACAGCTACAGCAAATGTTAAACTCAGCCCAACTCAACCAGATCAACATAAAATCTCATGCTAAAGACTCATTACACCATTTTCTGTTACCTAATACACCATGTCTGTCTTTCAACAAAAATCAGAAGCGTGCTATGAAAAGCAAGCACAAACATAGTCTTAAGAGACAAAGTAAGCGTTACAACCAGACTCAGATATGGCACAGATTTTGGAATTCTTATACAGGGAATTTAAAGTAAGTGTGATTAACATACTAAGAGCTTTAATAGAAGAAGTAGGCAATGTGAAAGAACAGTTAGATGATACAAGCAGAGAGATGGAAACTCAAAGAAAGGATCAAAATGAAATGCTGGAAGTCACACACACTGTAAAGAAATGAGGAATGCTTTGGATGGGCTCATCACTTGAGTAGACACAGCCAAAAGAAAGAATCTGTGAGCATTAAGAGATGACAACAGAGACTTCAAAACAGAGATGCAAAGAGAAAAAAATTGGAAAAAAAAAAGGAACAGAATTACCAAGAACTGTGTGACAATGTGAAAAGATGTAACATACTTATAATTGGAACACGAGAAGGAGAAGAAAGAGGGGGAGCAGGAAAAATATTTGAAGTAACAGTGGTTGAAAATATTCCAAAATCAATGGCATACATCAAACCATAGATCCAGAAAACGTAGAGAACACAAAGCAGAATAAATACCAAAAAGCTGCACTTATGCATATCATATTCCAATAGCAGAAAACCAAAGAGAAAGTGGCTTCTGCAGAACTTTGAGGAAAAAACTACCTTGACAATGTGAAGATGTAACATACTTATAATTGGAACACGAGAAGGAGAAGAAAGAGGGGGAGCAGGAAAAATATTTGAAGTAACAGTGGTTGAAAATATTCCAAAATCAATGGCATACATCAAACCATAGATCCAGAAAACGTAGAGAACACAAAGCAGAATAAATACCAAAAAGCTGCACTTATGCATATCATATTCCAATAGCAGAAAACCAAAGAGAAAGTGGCTTCTGCAGAACTTTGAGGAAAAAACTACCTTATCTATACAGAAACAGTAAGAATTACAGTGGACTCCTTGTCAGAAGCCATGCATGAAAGAAGAGTGAAGTATTTAAATCATTTAAAGAAAAAAACCCCACCAACCTAGAATTCTATATTCAGCAAAATTATCCTTCAAAAATGAAAGAGAAATGAGACTTTCTCAGAAAAAAACAAAAAACCCCAGTAAACAGGGAATTCATCACCTTAGAACTGCCCTGTAAGAAACACTGATTTTTATGAAGACGGAAAATGAGTTAGGTCAGAAACTTGGATCTCCATAAAGAAAGGAAAAGTGTAGGAGATGGAAAATGAAACAAAAGATTTTTTTCTTATTCTTAATTGACCTAATAAATAATTGTACAATAATAATAGTACCAATGTAGTGGGTGATTATAGGATGTGAATGATTAAAACAAATGACATCAGTGTTATAAGGGGCAGGAAAGAGGAGTTGGGGATATTCTGTTATAAATTACCTGGACTACACATAAGGCAGCACAGTGTTACTGGAAGGTGGATGTAGGTTACTTAAATATATATAAAGCAAACTCCAGGAAACCACTACAAATTTTCAAAAGAAGTGTAACTGCTATGCTAAGAGAAGGTTCACATAAAATGCTCAGTTGAAATCACTGAAGGCAGAAATAAAGGAGAAAAGGAGAAACAAAGAACAAGGACAGCAAATAGAAGAGTTACAAACATGGTAGATATTGACCCAACTATATCAATAATCACTTGAAATGTGAATGGCCTAAATATACCAATTAAAAGACCAAGTATGTCAGAGTGGATAAAATAAAACAAGACCCAACTGTACATGGTTTTCAAGGCAATGACTTAATTACAAGGCATCCATCTTTGGATCCCATTCATTCTTTAACAAATGCCACTGGAGTCCTGTTAGGTGCCAGGCACTGTGTGAGCAGTGAGTTTAAATTAGAGCAAAAATGCAGAATTCTCCTTGTGAAGAATTCTGGTTCCAATTTAACTGATCTTTCTTGTGATCAGGGTATGTTACAGACTAAATATTTGTGCCCCACCCCAAATTCGTATACTGACATCCTAACTGCCAACGTGACTGTATTAGGAGCTAGGGCCTGTGAGGAGGTGATAAAGCTTAAATGAGGTCATCATGGTGTGGCCTTAATCTGATAGAGCTGGTGTCCTTATAAGGAGAGGAAAAGACACCAGAGTTTTCTCTCTGCCATGTGAGGACAACAAGAAGGCAGCCTGTCTGCAAGCCAGGAAGAGCATTCTCCTCTTTAGCTGAAGTCGCCTGTGGTATCTAATACAAGAAACGTTCCCTTTCCCTTGCTCCAGAGACATTCCTTATCGCACATTTTGTGTAAAATCATCAGCCTTCCCTTTCTAATTTCACATGTAAACATAAGTGGTGTTTGTGTGTGTGTATACACACTTTATGGTATTATTTGACTACTTAAAATTTTTCAAGTGATATTGACAAGGGCGGCACAGACCCACCACTTTTCCTGCACCTGCTTTGCACCCGTCAACTTCTCATTCTTTGCCAAATCATTATTAGACAAATTCAGAATTGTCTGTCCCCCTGAAACTAGCTAACCACAGAGAAAAAATATCCTGTTCTCAGTCCTGTAGGGGACTGAAACGTCCTCTACTTGCAGAATAACCCCAATAGTAAATCAGTCCATCTGAAAATTGTCCGCGCCTCCCTGTGAATGACTAGGACAAAACCATCCTGCCAGATACGTTAATCTTAGGATCTGAGGTGCCCTCCCACTGCAAATACCTGAGTAAAATCTCTCTCCTGACTTTTATGGTTTTTGTCATTGTGCCATACTAAACATGGTTTCTCTGCCATTTGACCAATGAAAACCACTCATACCACTTAAGCCTCAATGCCCTGTTTAGCTATATATTAAATTTTTTACTTTTTGTTGAATTAATCTAGAAATATTTAAATAATGAGACTATAGCTCATTTATATTACTAACTTAATGATGGATAAGTAGATTATACTCAGACAACACCAGCAATGTTTACTTGCTAATGTCTTCACGTACATATGTATTAGTTTCCCCTAGCTTATAATAATCATAAAATAATAGCACTGTATTTCAAATGCTTTGCATGTGATTACTCATTTTATCCTCATAATATTTTTATAATATGTGCTAGTATTATTCCTGTTTTACAAATAGAAAACTGAGACAAAGCTTATACAATTTGCCTAAGGAGTATTTTCAGTTAGTAAGACTAGGCATTTTTTGGTTTTGTTATATAAGACCAAACTGTTTTCCAAGGTGGCCGATCCATTTTACTCCTTCACCAGCAGGGTATGGAGAGTATCCATTCCCCGATATCCTCATTAAAAATCGATAATGTCAGACTTTTTAATTTTTGCAAGAATGATGAGTGAGAAATATTTCATTGTTTCTATTTGATTTATCCTGATCAGTATGTGTTTATTTTCCCTTCACTTTTTTTTTCATTTTATGAATTATTATTCTTAGCCAATTTTCTAATTTGAGTTTTCCTCATTGATTTGTAGGTATTCTTTAAATATACCTAGATATTAAAGCTCTGTCCAACAAATTTTGCTCTTATTTCTTTGCTTACACAGAATGTTTTTAAAGTGACTGTAGTCAAATTAATCACTATTTTACTTAATTTTTTGATATTTATATATACTTTAAGAATGTTATCTTTCCCAAGTTCATAAATATATCTTTTGTTTGCATTTAGATATGACAGTAAATCATCTTCTACCTATCTTATATCTTCAGGTGACCACCAGAGGGAGTGTTTGGGATTACAGCACAAACAGCTCATGCTAATTAAGCTTCAATTATAGGCACAGAGGGTAAAAGAGGCTTGGGTACGAGCCGAAGTACAATATTTTTTCCAAATGAGAGCCAAGCACAACTGAATTACCCCGTTGTAATCTTATTTCCCAAATGTCTTTTTTAAAAAAAAAAATAATATTGAACACATTGCCTTCTATTCTTAATATCCTAAAATTTTTATCCAAGACTGTATATCTGGATACATTTTTTGATGTATTTCACTGCATATATTTTCCCCCTTATTCTACCAATGTGGCAACTTGCAGTGTTTGAATTTTAGATGTTAAAGCAAATTCATACTGTTGGGAAAATGCCAGCTTGGCACTGATCTTCCAGTTCATGAATTTGTTCTTCTGTTTTAAAATGCTGTTAGATTCATCTATTCAGCTCCAAGTTTTATTTATTGCATTATTCAAATTTAAAATTTCCATTTGATATTTTTTATATTATAGAATTCTCTGATGTAATTCCTTATTATATCATCTAATTTCTGGCATACATAAACCATACACATTTTAAGAACTTTGCCTGAATATTCTGATATCTAAACCTCCTATGGGTTATGTCAAGTGGTCTGTTTTTTTTTTTTTTTTCAGTCATATGGGCTTATTTACTGGTAAGCTTGGTAATGCTTCACTGAATACTAGATATTATATGAAAAATTGTCTGACGTATTTTACTCTTGAGAAGATGATTAATGGAGTTAAAATGCTCTGAAAACATTGTAATTTTCTGGCAAATGGTAACAGAACTAAATTATATTAGACTTCAGTAAATCAAGCATGTATATCTTAATTTGTGGGGTAATAACTAAAAGAATAGCAAAACATGTAAAATGAATAAGCCAGAATAAAGTCACAAAATGGAATATTTAAAATATTTAAATGATCCAAAGAAAGCTCTCTCCAAATGTAAGTTCTGTCATGAGAAGGAAGCAAGAACTTTGTAATCTGGATAAGATTTTACTAAGAATAAAATAGATGATCAACAAGGGCCTACTGTAGAGCACATGGAACTCTACTCAATATTCTGTGATAACCTATATATGAGAAAAGAATCTAAAAAAAAGAATGAATATATGTATATGTATTACTGAATCACTTTGCTGTACACCTGAAACTAATACATTGTAAATCAACTATATTCCAATAAAATTAAAAAAGATTTTACTAAGAATAAAACAATCTGGCTCTCAGTATTCTACTATTTTAAATTTAAGGTACAAAGTAAACATTATTTTTACTATTGTTTTTTCACTTCCCTATGCACTTATAACCCACAAGAGAATATTTAATGTCTTGACAAAATGTTTGAGGTCACTGAACAATCGTGTTGTTCCTATTGACTAAGATGGCTTTGCACAGGTTTATCCATCCTTATAAGGGTAATCTTTTGCCACATCTGCCACTGTAACTGGAAATGATTCCACAGGGGTAGTCTAAGTGAAAAAGCATCTGTTTTTACTGTTTGTGTTTCATGAAGGATGAAGTATGTGAGTTAAGCATGACCATTGTGTGGATTTGATTCAACAAGAAAGCATATGTGTTTCTTTCATCATATTAAATTTTTTCATGACTAGTGATTCCATTAAATATTTTTTTCTGATTTCTATCAATTTTTTTAAAAAATTTATTTTATATTAGATTATAGTTGATTTACAATGTTGTGATAGCTTCAGGTGTACAGCAAAGTGATTCAGTTATACATATACCAACTTTTTTTCAGATTCCTTTCCCATATAGGTTATTATGTAATATTGAGTAGACTTCCCTGTGCTATACAGTAGATCCTTGTTGATTATCTATTTTATATATAGTAGTGCATATATGTTAATTACATATTAGTATTGTTAACCATGTTTTCAAACATCATATGGATAACAAGGTGATAATTTAGAAAAATTTTCTGCCTAGGCAGCAAACTCCTGTAGAGGTTTTAAATTCTAAGCCATAATTTGATGCTGTGGTGGTAATGCCAGCACGTAACAGTATAAAAGCTAACAAACATTAGTTTATTTACAGGCATATTTATATTAAACGTCTAAAAGATTAGGCTGGATCAGCGTCGTGGAAGGACTTCAATGCTAGGCTGGGGAATATGTACTTAGTTTGGAAAAAAATACCAGAACTACTGGCAATGCTTGAATGTTAACAGCTGATACTTTAAAGGATTTACTTTGCACCAGGCATTATGTTAAGCACTTCATGCATATTAATTTTATTCTCACCTTTACCAGGTATTACTATTGTTATTCCCATATTACAGATGAGGAAATGGAGGTATATAGAGACTAAGTAATTTGATGAAATACACACAGGAGGAAGTGGCCATGCTGGAATATAATGCAGGCCATCTGGTGTAGAATATACTCTCTCTGTACCATATCACAACACACACAGCAAAAACTAAAAGAAATTAGGATAGTTGAAAAATACTTAGATTTTATGTGAGGTTAGAAAGTATATCAAAATTTCATCTTAAAAAAATTGATCTGGGGGCTTCCCTGGTGGCTCAGTGGTTGAGAATCTGCCTGCTAATGCAGGGGACACGGGTTCGAGCCCTGGTCTGGGAGGGCCCCACATGCTGCAGAGCAACTAGGCCCGTGAGCCACAACTACTGAGCCTGCGCGTCTGGAGCCTGTGCTCCGCAACGAGAGGCCGCGATAGTGAGAGGCCCGCGCACAGTGATGACGAGCGGCCCCCGCTTGCCACAACTAGAGAAAGCCCTCGCACAGAAATGAAGACCCAACACAGCAAAAATAAATAACTTAATTAATAAACTCCTACCCCCAACAACTTAAAAAAAAAAAGTGATCTGGTAAGATAATGAAAAGAAAGAAGAAAATTTTTAGTTTTTTCTTCAATAATTATATGCAAATATTAGTGCTTTCAATATATTTAACATAGGAATAAACAGAATTATGATTTTACTACATTTTTATTTGTTCTACTTCGATTTACAAAATTTATCCATTTATCTACTAGCCATTCTTATTTTCTCTAATTTTCTTCCAGTCTCTAGGTTAAGTGCTTGTCATTGAAAATAAAATTCAGGGACTTCCCTGGTGGTGCAGTGGTTAAGAATCCACCTTCCACTGCAAGGGACAGGTTCGAGTCCTGGTCCGGGAAGATCCCACATGCCACGGAGCAACTAAACCTGTGTGCCACAACTACTGAGCCTTCACTCTAGAGCCCGCGAGGCACAACTACTGAGCCTGTGTGCCTAGAACCCGTGCTCTGCAACAAGAGAAGCCACCACAATGAGAAGCCGGCACACCACAACCAAGAGTAGCAACCCTCGCTCGCTGCAACTAGAGAAAGCCCGCACACAGCAACAAAGACCCAACACAGCCAAAAATAAAAGTTTATTAAAAAGAAAAACAATAAAATTCAAAAATAAAGAGGAAAATTACATTACCTTTTTGTTAGAGACTACTTCTTATCCATATTTATTTTACAATTTCACCATGAGGATCAATGTGTATTTACATTTCTACTCCAAAATAATGAAACATTCATATTTATTTTTTGTTTACAATACTAATGAATGGCCTGTTGTATTATTTCTCCATGGGTGGGCAATGGAATCTCTGCATTCAACGAATAAGAGAATTTTAGAGTAATTGTGAAGACTAGCCTATTTGTTTTAATTGTGAGACCAAAAGATGTCTTTTTTATATATCTTTTTTAAGATTTGTAACAAGATTATAGCTTCTATAAATCAAGACAAGGTATATTTTAAGAATAAATACGTATGAATATAAAATACAGGAAACAGACTGAAAGAATCCAACCCAACAGAATGAAGGACTCATTCTGGCATGGGAGTTCTGCAAAGAATTGAGATTGAAAGGGGACTTCAGCTATTCCTGTACATATTTTAAATTTTAAATCCTAAAGCATAAAGCTTGTATAACAGTTGCTAAGTACACCTGTCATGGGTATATGTTTTATTATTCTTCTTAATTTTTAAATCATTTCCCTCACCCTTTTACAGCATACTGTCTCCCCAGGACTCAATTAAAAAAAAAAAGTTATTGTCAGTGGCGGACATCTCTGTTATTTGATAAGCAGTTTCTTATGTTATTTCCCATTCTGGACACGTAGTTATCAAGGATCTCTAATATGAAAATTAAATATCAAAGGATTTATTTTAAATGGTAACCCACTCATTGCCTTAAATGCCACATACTCTCCCTAGATTGTGATTAAAATACATATAATGTAGCATATTGTTTTTCATTTCCTGAAAATTTAAGGAGCACGCCTTGGGATGGTTAATTTGATGTGTCAACTTGGCTGGGCCACTGGTACCCAGATATTGGGTCAAACACCAATCTGGATATTGCTGTGAAGGTATTTTTTTTTTTTTTGAGATGAGATTAATATTTAAAGTAAACATCTGAGTCAAACAGATTACCCTCCCTAATGTGGGTGAGACTCAGCCAGTCAGTTGAAAGCCTTAGGTGAAAACTGAGAGAGGTGGAATTCCCTAGCGGTCCAGTGGTTAGGCCACCATGCTTCCACTGCAAGGGGAATGGGTTCGGTCCCTGGTCAGGGAACTAAGATCCCACATGCCATGTAACACAGCCAAAACAAAACAAAACATCAACCAAACAAACAAAAAACTCAAAGAGGTATGAGGAGGAGATGATCCTGCCTTCATGCTGTCCAAATGAAGATTGCATTTGGACTTAGGCTGCAGTATCGGCTCCTCTCTGGGTCTCCCACCTGCCCTGCAGAATTTGGACTTGCCATCCTCCACATTCACATCAACCAATTCCTTAAGATAAATCTCTCTAATATGGATAGATAATCTCCTTTCTCTCTATATATACATGTATGTGTATATATGTGTCTGTCTGTGTGTAAATATATTAGTCCCTGCCTCCCCCAACCCCTGTCCTGTTGGCTTTGCCTCACTGATGGACCCTGAGTAATACATGGTTTCATTTAATTTTTGACTTTTACATTTTAAAACATTTAAAGCCCTGGGCTCCGTCCATAACCTGCTATCACAGATTCATCCCACCACATTTTGAAATGTGCTCTGCAGCCAGGATTGAGGCTCTAAAATATGTTGTTTCCTAAGCTGTAACATCCCAATTTACTACAAGTGAGTAACATGGGGAAAAACGTGAAGCCACCACTAAAATCCAGATTAACATCAAGCAGACATTCCTTGGTTCCGTAATATCTCTGCTTTCTCCTGTCCAGTTAAGCAGAATGAAACTCAGTTGTGCCTACTACAGTTAGATAAAAATCACACTGAACTCCTCGCTGATTTGGGATTCAAACAATGACCCAAGCTAGAGAGATATAGGAATGTATTTAAGCAACGAGAACAGAATTCTCCCTTAGTTTTCAAACAGATTTTTTAAGACATGCTGCCTTGCCATCTGTTTTCATTTGTTTTGTACACATCACATTTCCTAATCTAAACAAGTATCATAGACATTCAATATAAAGAAAGGAGATACTTCCACTGCCTTCGAACATTAGAAAAAGTGAGGTCCTAGAGTAAGACCCTGCTGCCCAATTACACTTTGTCTGATGGATGGGCCAGTGTCACTCCTGCATTATTGATGTTAATGAGACATTTAGAGTAGCTCACTTGAACTAAGACTCACAACAGGCCAAATTCTTTCAGCCTGTTTGGAAAGGTATGAGATGATGCAGTCATCTGTTGGTTTTTTCCCCATCATATACCATTTTGAGTTTTCAAAATATATGTGAAAATAATATTGTAGGTTATTTATACATACACATATGTATTTGAAGAAGCTAGGAAGATCATACATCCATTCTCACTGACAATACCCTTGTGTTTTTTTTTCAAAAACAAAAAAAAGTGAGGGAGAAACTAGTCTCATACAGAAATTTTAAAAATGAGCACATTCTGAGATCTTAAAATTACTTTTTTTCTTTCTTTTCCGGGGTTCCTGTTGTTTCCCTAGTCTTCTCTTCCTACGCCTCCTTTCACTGTTATCTTGTCTATATCACTCTTTTTCCTCTTTTTATGACATTATTCTTTTTAGCATAGAATAGCCTTTGTGTCATTTCTTTTTTAACCCAGGGTTCTGTAATTTCATTTTTTATGTGTGCTCAAGTATTTTTCCTCCACAAGCATTACAAGTGCTATGTCAGCACAAAGTAATTACATGCTTTTATAGATTACTTGATAATTATTCCTGACATTACTAAGTACTTTCAAATATTAATGTGTAATGTTTTTAGAATTCATGTTATTAAAGCATTCAAAGAGATTTCTGAAAGAGAAAGAAACCTGTATTGCAAAGCATCTGTACTCTATTTTCTCCATTTGCACGTGAAAAGCATTAAGTGCATGTGTAACGAATAGGATTTTCTGAACATAAAATGACTGTTCATAAAAAGTAAGTGGTCTTGATTTTCTCAAAGAAGGGTAATATTAGCCATGGATACACTTTTCTGAAGTCAGAAAACGTTACCTCATTTTCGTTGATTGATTCATTGACAAATATTTATTGGATGTTTACCATTTGCCAGGAATAGTATTAAATACTGGGAATACATCAGGAAACAAAAATGAGCCTGGTTCCTGCTCTTGTTTTTTCAACCCAGTGGAGTAAATGAATATTGATCAAATAATCACACAATTCGATTATTAAAGTTGCAACTTTGAAAACTACTATGCAGGGGTGGTACAGAGCGCCAGATACAACACGGAGGTTTGACTTAGTCCTTGCTGAGGGGAAAGAGAAAATTCACCACTGATTCAATATTTGAAAGATGAATAGGAAACAAGTTTGCTAAGAGAATTCTGGGCTAAGAATCTGGTTTGGGGAAAAAAATCTGAGAAACACGTATTGCAGACTCACAGAAAAGGAGGCTGGATCTGGCAAAAGATGTAAGAGGAAGGTACCTGCTACAAGCCATGCCAAAGATTATACGTATGCACAAAAGATTAATGAGGCATCTTGTTAAGGTTTTAAGCATGCTGGAAATATCCAATTTGAAATTACCTAGGTGGAGATCCAGGAAGCCATTTAAAAAGCTATTCAAGATGAGAGATCATAAGTTGAGACTATTGTGGGGATAGAGAAGGAAAGATGAGAACTATCTTGGTGAAATGGGATGGCGGGGGGCAAGGGTCAAGAATCTCTCTTACGTTTCTGCCTTAAACAACTGGAAATACAGGACGGTGAGAGAGGACTGAGTTTTCCATCAAGGATCCTGAATGCCATAACTGATTTTGAGCGTGTTCGATTTGAAAGTATTTGAAGTCTTCTCAAGCAGTTATGTCAAATAAGTGGCTGAATATATAAGCTGAATCATGGATGGAAATTCTTGGCCAGATTTTGATGCTTAATAGATATTTAATGAAAGAAGAAAGGAGAGCTTGTTTGAATTAAGTTTAATATTAAGCCAAGTCTCAAGTCTTGGTCTTGTGACCCTGTGTTCTTTTCACTCTGCCATGTTACCACATTTTGATATTTTATTTCTATGAGATAGCTCTTACACTTCTATTACTTAGCTTCAATGAGAGTCATCTCAAGTTTGTGGTCTCCTGGGATAACTGATGCTTTTGGTGACTGACCCAGGCCCCCTAGCTTCTGTGAGGATTAGTTGCTAATGGCTCATAGAGCCTCTTTCTACAAAGTATTTCCCTTGACCAACTAAAGCCCACCTCATCTGACAGGCTCCCACACCTGGTATCCTGCAGCCAATGACTAACTCTTATGGGAGTAAAAAGGGTTAGCTTCCTCACCTCAAGGTGGGACACCTATGCAGTGTAATTTACACTCCAGAGTCCTCATCCCACTTGGATCAGCCTAAGGGTAGACAAACCTGGGTCCTCATCCTTGCTCAGCTATCTCTGGTTCTCTCAGTCCCTTTCATCTTTGCTTGAAGAGCAGCCTTCATGGTATAATGCTGTGTTACAAGCACTCTCAAACTCAGTGGCTTTAAAACAATAACATTTATTTTGCTCACTAACTGAAATTTGGGTAGGGCTTGGGGACAGCTTTTATCTGTTCTACTCACCCGTGACTTGAGTAGCTAAAATCATCTCAAGGCTGGTTCTTGCTGATGCTGGATAAACTCAAATGACTGTAAGCTGGAACAGAGATGCTCATTTAGACACCTCTTACTAACTTTATGTAGTGTTTTTGCATAATCTCTCCAGCATGGTGGCTTCTTACATATTAACTCAACACTCTGAAGGCATGAGTCACAAGACAGAGAGCCAGGCAGAAGCTCTAGCATTCTCACAGTTTAGCCTCAGAAGTCACAAAGCATTGCCTCTACCACATCTCCCGGTTTGAGCTACCACAAGCCTATCCAGGTTCAAGGGGGAAAGGAAATTGATTTAATTAATTTCATCTCTTGAAATGAGATAGGAACAAGGTTCTGAAAGAACATATGTGGACTGGACAACTTGCCACACTTCAATAAAACACATTTATCCAAATCCCTGTCTCAGGCTCTCCTCTATGGAACCTAATAAAAACTACTGGGAAAAGTGAATCAGTCTCTTATCCTCCTAATATTTTGCTAATTATTTTTGAAAATATTTTTAGTAACCCTACTTATCATTAAAAACTCATATAAATGCTGTTAACATAAACTCAGTACTTTTATTATGTCTGTTGACTTTACAGACAGTACCAGTGGAAATGAATAAAAAATTTACCCTCTTGCATCATTCTGTATTTTATAAAGAACTTTCAAAAAATATCCCATTCATTACACATTTGTGATTTTTTTATAGCATTCATCACTGTTATAATCAAAAAGTTTCTTGTTATAGGATTTTATTTCTTATGACTAGGAAAGTGAAATTTTATTACATAATACTGAAAACATAAAATAAACTTTAGTTTTTTCCCAAATAAATGCAATATATTGTTCAGGAAAAAAACAGTGAAGGTCAAGGGCTTCTATTCTTCAAACATTAAATTGAAGGTAATAGGTGGGATCAAATTGTCCACTGGGGAACAATTTTATTCCAATGTACAGTAAGAGCAAATGGAAAATAAGTTTCTTAAAAGCCGTGGAGAGACCCTAATTTTGGATCAAAGCATGAGTTTGAGTAGTCATAGAAGAACATTAAGGATGAAGAATGAATGGTTGTGTTGGATGAATCACAAGAGAAGCTGAAAAACAGAAAAATGCAGTGTATTGCAGACTGGTCTGCCACAGAATTTATGGAGAGTAGGACTGAGCCAGAAGAGAGTTCTTTGTTGGCCTAGGTTACCAAATTTATTTACAGAAGTCCTACACACTGTTGTTGGTTTGGATGTTTCATCATTTGAATGTATAAATGGGTCATTTACCAATTATCATTTGAGCTAAATTTTGCTTTCTTGTATTTCATGGTTGTAAACCAAGTTATTTTCATACCAACGTACATGTAAGTAATCTTTCAGCTTTACAATCTGGAGTAACACAAGTTGTTGATGTTAATCACTCCTCTGCCACCTGTGTTTTCAGTAAAAAGCTTTGGTAACTGACTTAGGTTTAACTCTTGTTAGGTTTAGAACTTCTAAGATTTTTTTTATAAATATGTGAATAACTTTGTGAGCCATGATAAAATATTTATTGATTCAAATGAAAATATTTCTCAGTGCTCACTAGGGGCTGCATCAACTGTTTGGTGTCTTATAAAAGTAAACGTAATTGATTCTCAAAGCTGCCCATGGAGTGATATTTGTTCCTGTTAATTGATAAGAATGTGAGATCAAAACACTTAATTTGCTTTTAATGGGTCAAAAAGACGGTGAATTTTAAAAACTGACGTTTTAACCCCATACTTACTATGCTGCTGTTGCCATGCAAATTGAATAAAATAATCAAGAAACTCCTGTACAAACGATTTGGAAATTCTAAACAATATGACTTAGGAAAATTGATTCTATCTGGGGTCTCTTAATATTTTAAGTAATTCTACTAGCTCTGTTTCTCATTGAAAAAATATTTATCCATGTAGTTAATACATATATAAAATATATGTATAAGTAAAATTATATATTTAATATATGTACATATATAATTTTCTTAGTTTCTCATGTTTCTGAATAAAAGCTTAATATTTATAAACAAAATTATAACTTCAGATTAACTTCCAAGAAATTTAAGTTGTTTCATCTTCACTTGAATTGATAATTGATAGGGACTCTTTATATTTTACTTCAAATTTGTCCTGTCCTTCATGCATTGTGAATCAATCATAAGCATTTAAATAAAATATTAGAAAAGCATGAAATTAACCCTTGTGAAATTTAATAAATCTGTGATTCAGAAATGAAAAGCCAAATGAAAAGCCAACTACACAATGGGAGAAAATATTTGCAAATGATGTGACTGACAAGGGCTTAATTGCCAAAACCTACAAACAACTCATACATCTCAACAACAAAAAATCCAGTCAAAAAATGGGCAGAAGACTTAAGTAGACATTTCCCCAAAGAAGAAATACAGATGACCAATAGGCACATGAAAAGATGCTCAACATCACTAATTATTAGAGAAATGCAAACCAAAACTACAATGAGGTACCACTTCACACCAGTCAGAATGGCCATCATTAAAAAGTCTTCAAATAAAAAATGCTGGAGAAGGTGTGGAGAAAAGGGAACCCTCCTACCCTGTTGGTGGGAATGTAAGTTGGTGCAGTCACTGTGGAAAACAGTATGGAGGTTCCTCAGAAAACTAAAAATAGAATTACCATATGATCCAGAAATCCCACTCCTAGGCATATATCCAGACAAAACTATAATTCAAAAAGATACATGCACCCCTATGTTCATGGCAGTACCATTCACAATTGCCAAGACATGGAGCAACCTACATGTCCACTGACAGATGAATGGATAAAGAAGGTGTGGTACATATATACAATGGAATACTACTCAGCCATAAAAAAGAATGAAATTAATGTCATTTGAAGCAACATAGATGCAACTAGAGATTATCACACTAAGTCAGAAAGAGAAATACAAATACCATATGATATCACTTATATGTAGAATCTAAAATATGACACAAATGAACCTATCTATGAAACAGAAACAGAATCACAGACATAGAGAACAGACTTCTGGCTGCCAAGGGGGAGGGAATTGAGGGAGGGATGGAATGGAAGGTTGGGGTTAGGAGATTTAAGTTTTAATATAGAGAATGGATAAACAACAAAGTCCTACTGTATAGCACAGAGAACTATATTCAATATCCTATGATAAACCATAATGGAAAAGAATATTTAAAAAAGAATATATATATATATATAGCTGAATCACTTTGCTGTACAGCAGTAATTAATACATTGTAAATCAACTATACTTCAATAAAAAATAATTAAAAGTAAAAACGAAATAATCACTCTCTATTGTTTTGTAAATGAATACTAAATGTTCAACATTCTTTTGCTTTGTCTCACTGACTTAAAAGTTTATCCAAGTCTCTAACCCAATATTTTATATAATTTGGTTGTAAGGAATGTCTCCAAACTAGTAGATATTAGAAGATATTACCAAAAACCCCATACAATATCACATGCTGATCATTTTTCATATATAATTCTTAGTTAAGTAACTAGAATTGGATACAGTACAACAGTTTAAAAGCTGGCATTGACTAAGTGTATGAATTGCAGACGGACCCATTTCTTAGTGTTTGAAGAATGTCTGGTTTTTTGCAAGGAGAGCATATACTTTGGCTCATCTATGATGACATTTATAAAAGGTAACTATTAATCTTGTAATTTGCCTGATCTTATTAACTATCTTCTAATCCCAGGAATTGTAAAACAGGTTACTTGCTCTGGCCTGTTAAAAACATTCTCTTTTTCTAGCATTCCTATCAAATCGTCTTCAAATTCCATAAAATAGCACCAATCTCTCCCAAATGAGAACACAGTTTTGGACAGACTTGTGCGTTGTATCGACAGGGACCAACCAGTCAGTCAATAGATGTTTAGTGAGTGTCTAGTATAGGCCACTAGGTATCTGCTCCAGGTCCTAGAGTTATGATCCTGAATAAATTAGCTAAAGAAGGGACAAGACATCATTCTGATTAGAAACTCCCTCCAAAGCCAGGCTGATTGCTAAACTGTGTATGCTAAACTGTGTATGAACGGGGAGACTCCTGGGACACAAGGAAAAAGCAGGCCACAACACAAGAAGATTCTATCCTTGAAGGACAGAAATTAACTGAGACTTTCTTGTTTGCTCCTTTTTGAGTGCATTCATCAGCCCATATGCAGCTTAAGCAGCAGAAAGTGGAAGACTTACTGGCTTGAAATATCAGACGACAAATACTGAGGCTGGCAGAATGGCTAGAAACTTGGCTGGGAGAACCCTAGAGGAGCTGGTGTGAGCACACAATTCTGAGTGTATAAGCTTCCAAACCCTTCAACACTCAACTGTGCAGGCCGGGGGGACCACGAGGGGACCACAATAAACAAAGCAGCAGCTCGAAGCTTTAAAGCTGAGTAGAAAGGAAGAACAGCTATTCAGATCATCAGGGAGACAGGGTGCAGGTTGAGTTTGCCCAAGAAAACTATCCTCTAGAACAAAAACCAGTCCTCACTCGTTGGTCCCTGACCTTAAAGGAGTGATTATTGTATGGCAGAAAGTGAAAAAAAAAAAAAAAAAAAATATATGAAAGTTTTAGTGAAACATGGGTTAAAGAGGGAATTATCTAACCCACCAACTGGGGATTCAAAAGAGAACACAGAAATTAGGAAAAGGCAATACGTGAACAGCTCTAAGAGTTGAGATTTTCCCCCGAATAAGAAAGGCCCAAAAGTCTAAGATTTGGGGAGCAGAGTAAACAGAAGGAAAAATAACAACTCTTCTGCATGTCTGCTTGGTTCTCTGATTCTCTTTTCTAGCTACAGTCTCTCTGACCAGGGCAGGTGCCCTAGTGCCAGCCCCTGCTCAGGTTCAAGTGCTTCCAGGCAGGAAAACAGCCTTTCAGCTCCTGTACATCTCTACACTTCTGTTCCTTAAGTTCCTTTGCAACCACAGCTCTCTGACATCTTTTAAGAAAACAAGTTTTTCAATTTATCTGATTTTGTTAATTGTTATAGTGTTCTGTCGTCAACTTCTACAATCTAACTGCAGACAGAAGTTCTGTTTGTTATGCATTAGTTGTGTATTAGCACATAATGGGCCACAATAAATTAAAGTTTAAACAGAATCAAGATGATACTAGCTATTTTAAGATTTAATATTTGGTATTTAGGGTTAATATTTAGCGTTTAATATTTTGGTTAATAATTAGGGTTTTCAGAATACCATGAAGAAATTAGTAATTTCACGGACACAAAAAATATTTTTATTAGAAAAAAATTGTGACTGGGTGATGTTGATTATTAATGTCTACATCTCCAGGAGGCTCTGCCTTCCCCTACCCACATTCTTATATACAGTACGTCTATTAAAATGATACAAAGATTTGGAAGAATTTATCTACCATGGTTACTGAAGTAGAAACTAAGACATTTTAGAAATTAATATTGAGTAATCAGAATTGTCTATATGTGAGAAATATAATATCAACTCTCACAGCAGCTTAGATCAACCTGTTAGATGAATAAAGCTGTTTATTCATATCCTTCTGAATTTCATGGAGAAAATTATGTGTTATTATATTACCTGCAAATGTGGAGAATAAGGTTTTCAAAACAAAGCCTTTCCATTGATCAGAGTTCTATTTTACACTAATATATTTAATACAAACTTTAGACTTTGAAGTGATATTTATAGTCTGCACCCTTTCTATAGAATTTCAATCAGATTACTTAACCATTTTTTAATGTTTTTCTGAATATTTTTGTGAATGAGCTTTCCTTTTTAAGATAGAATTCCTCAGCATGGCCTTTATGGCCTTCCATTATTGGACATCTAACTCTTGAGCTACAATCTTAATCCTATACTCCTGACTCACTACATCCTATTTATGATGATGTTATTTCAGCTTACCAAATAGACTGAGCGCCTCTCTACCTCGAATCCTTACACAGGTTCTTTTCGGTGCTTGAGAACTTCTTGCTCTCCTCTGTGCCTACTATCATGTATCTTTCAGTATTCAATGCAAATTTGACTTCCCTGAACTCTCATGTCAAGATCAGAATTTTCTATTGTATATTCATATAACACATTGTACTATTTTGACTAGTTCTTGAAAATATACCTCACCATTACATATAATATATAATTGCATATTATTGCATATATTATATTAATATAATATTATATAACTTTATCTGTTTTTGATTTACTATCTTTCTTCTTCATCAGATTGTGAATAAGTGTCTTATTCTGTATATTTACAATTGCCCAGACCTTTTACAGGATCTGGTACCCAGGACGTGTTCAGCAAATAGGGACTTGAAGAATGCCTGAAGGCATCAAACTAATTTGTGTCTTGCATTTGAGCAGCTAAAATTATCTATGGTGTCACTGGAGATTTTTAATTTCCATCTTTCCTTCAGCTGCTTAGGTATTATTTGTCAATGGATTTTTCTGAGTTATCTTTTTTAACCAATTCAAAATAGAGAGTATCATCAACGATTCACCACATATGTTCATTAGAGTCTGTTGTAATATCGTTCTATAATTAACCCTTATAAAATAAATGTCATGAAAAATAAGTGCACGTCTGTTGCAAACATAAAAAGATGGCATATTATGTTAAAATTTACCTTACTTATATCTCATAAATTCAGCAATGTTAGTGTGATTATTACTTAAAAATCTTTAGCTGCTCCTTGCTTAGCACTCCTGAGGCATAGAATTTTGTGTACTTTTACTGCACAAATACATACCACACAATAAGTTTTAAGTAACTTCCTTTTTTTGAGATTTCCATCTTATTTTTTCTTTCTTTCACAATATGTTCAGAAATAGATTTTTTAAAGAATAACACTATCCATACTGTATTTCTCATGTAGGAGGAAATGATGCACAATCCATACAATTGATTTTTATATGTGAGGCCTTTAAAGCCCTGCTATGCCCAACTCTCCTGTGAGTTACAATTTTCCTTTGAGTTTTTATCCTGACAGAAAGATACATGAAGATGGAATTTTTATGTTAATGTTGCATTTCTGAAATGTAAATATCTTGATCTGCAGAGGATTTGTAGATTCAAATATCATTTTAAAAAAATCTCCTTTCATTAAGAAGCTTTGTGAATGAAAGGAAATAATATGTTCATTAGCAAATAAAGATAATCAGCACATAGAAAGCACTGAGAGGCATTCTACATTGCTATTAAAATAATCAACTTGTTGTCAATACTTTGCATTTCCTGTCAGAGAACTGCTTGCTCTGGAAAACTACAGAATGACCCGTGGGGATTCTGACTTCCCAGAAGTGTGGAAAACAGGCCAAGCTTTGTACTTTTCAACTGTAAGTCATAAGAAAATGGTTACAGTACAAAATGTGTTCTAGAACCAAATAGTGATAACACTGGACTCACTTCTCAGCATACTCTCTTGTTTGTTTCTGTTACCATTTTCCCTTTGTTTTTCCTCTATTTCTCTGGCAGTTCCTTTGTGAACTCCTATTAGGAAGGGAGCTCATGATCAAGGAAGACAGAGAGGAGATGATGGGAATTATCCCAAGCTTTGTCAGGATAAAATGAAACTATTTTTTCTCTAATCTTTTCTAGGCTAAGCCTTATCACAGTATAAATTGTACAACTAATATGAGACTAGATTCTAATATTAGACTAGGCTCCAACAGGGCAAAGGAATTAAATATCTAATACTGCGATAGTTCCCCTTGTTTACATTTCCTGGACAGCTTTATACGTGTGATTATGATAGCTTGCCGTATCTTTTTACTATATTTCTCTGTTCCTGTGATTGTCTCCCTATAGACATGCACTCTTCGAACCTGGGGGTGGTGACACATTCATCGTCACGTCTGCATTGCTTATCTATGTGAACATACAATGAATGGCAGCTTTCAAATGACATCCTACTGTATATATCCATTTAGTGTAAAATGAACCCTTACTCTCTAAGTACTGTCTTCACACCATGGTCAAAAGTATAAATGAAATTTGGAAAACTGTTTAAAACCTTTTTTTATTATGTTAACAATTCTTAAATGAATGCTTAGGGGCTACCATAAAAAATAGAAGGATAACTAGCTAGTCTACCTGGCAACTTTCCCATTATCATGGAAAGAACTTTAAATTTTATTTTAAATGTAATATGCCTCCAGGTGAACTTCTGGCTTTTGCATGAGTTGTAGAAATCTTGGACAGAGGGTCACTCCCATTCTTTCAAAAGCAAAAACAACAGCCAAGCAAACTTGAGATGTACAGTTTTTCTTGAACCTAGAGACCTGGGGTCAAAGAGCAACCAACTAATCAAAAATGTAAGGACAGGCAAGTGCCTCTCCAAGATGAGACTGGACACCAGGCCTTGTTTATGACTGTACCAGATGCTGCCGGACATTGGTTAGAAATTCATTAACATTTTTAATGAATTTGTGAAGGATAAACGTTTGCTAGCCATGGAATAAAAACTCCTAGGGCAAAAAGCACTGGCAAAGTTTGTACTCATTCATAGGCTTCTTTGCACAAATGTCATGAAAGTTTTTGACAAGGATCTTGAGGGAAGCAATTTTCATGGCAATGTGGCTGGGGAAGAGGAAGAGCAGCCACTGTGAGAAATAAAACCTGCTCCCAGATCCGTCTCTTCTAGTTCTCCTGCTTAGAAAAAGGCTTAGGCTCCCGTAGGAAAGGCAATAAACATTATCACACTTGAGGAACTGGTAAAAACTCATTTCAACTGGGGAAAAGGAACAGGAAAATAATAATATTCTTGCTCTCCTCATTTCACGAGGAGAGAATACAAGCTAAACAAAAATGTACAACTAGGGCTGGGCTAAAACACTAAGAAAGCCACACCCCGAAGATCCAGGAAGACAGTTACTGCCTATGAATGAGGCTTATTCAGAACAACCTAGAACCTGCCCCACCCTGTCCCTCACCATCAGGCTAAAATGTGTCACACTGCAAGTTAAAGTTTACTGCTAAGGGAAGGTAAACAACATGGATGGAGACAAACTCTCTCTGAGGTACAGCACAAAGGGAAGACCTAAAGATGAGCATAGAAAAGACACTGAGGAAAACTCTCTGGCAAATAGCCCTCAAGTTAAATACAAGGTAACATTCAAGGTAAAGGCAATATGAAGCATATGGTGCACTAAGAATAGCCATAGAAGCAACCATTCCCAAACACAGAGTAGCACTTAAAGATTTTAACTCAATGGCTCATGCTACAGATTTAATGAAGGAAAGACATGCCAATTTTCAAGCTTAAAATGTGTTTACTTCAATCTCTACTGTCTATGAATAGGTCCAGCATTCAATAAAAATCATTAGTCATAGAAAAAGACAAGGAACAACAAAAACACCTGGTAGAGACAAAATCATAAGAACCAAATTCAAATATGAGACACTTGTTAGAAAAATCAGACAGGAAATTTAAAATAACTGATGAATATGGTAAAGGCTCTGGTTAAAAGGTAGGCAATATGCAGGTCGGCTGGATAATTCTAGAAGAGAGATGAAAACTACAAGAAAAAATAAAGTAGCAGTGCTGCAAATGAAAAGAAAAAATGAAAATTGAAAAGAATAAATGACTTTGGCAAGAGGGTGACAAAATTACTCAAATCAAAGTTCAAAGAGAGAAAAAATAAGAATAAAAGTATCCCAGAGATTTGGAACATTATCAAACGGTCTAACCAATTTGGAATAGGAATTCTGAAAAGAGAAGGGAGAGAGAGAATGGGGAAAAAATGTTAAAACATAATAACGCACTTCCCCAAATTAATGACAGATACCAAATCACAGATCCCCTAAACTCAGAGAAAACAAAGAGGATGAATACAAAAATAAATAAAACATGCCCCTGCCTCACTCCCCGCATACTTAAGCAGAACATATTCAAACTCCTAAAAAATCAAAAATAGAGAGAGACTTGAAGGCACAGAGAAAAGACACACAGAGGAAGAAATTTAAGAATTTTAGCTGATATCACCACAATCTAAGCAAACAAATAGAAAATAGACTACCTTTAAAGTGATAAGAAAAAAAATGTTAACACTGAGTTTTATTCAAGGCATATAGTTCACAAAGTAGGAAGAAATAAATATTTTCTCAGACAAAACAGAATATTCAGTGCAAGTAGACCTGTACTGCAAGAAATGCTGAAGAAAGTTTTTCACATAGTAGGAATGTGACAACAGAGAAAAGCATGAATATCTACAAAGAAAATTTCTGGAAAAGGAATAAATAAAAATAAAAATTCATGTTTTTCCCCAGGTTTAATTGATCTAAATGATAAGTAACTAAAGTAAAAAGATAGAGATGTGGTGCGTGTTCATAGCAAATGTAAAATTAAAATACATAAAACAATAGCACAAAGGATGGGAGGGAGATTGGAAATATAGCAAAAATGACCCTAGAACTATTTGGCTTTTACAAGTTGTCAAGATACTGGACAATGTATAGAAGTAGTTGTATTTCCATAGACTAGTAATGATTAATTAGGATTTGATGTTAAAAAACAGTACCATCTGCAAAACACCAAACATTCTATAAAATATGAGCAGGATATAGGTACTTTCAACTACAAAACACTAGTCAAAGAAATTTGAGATTTATATAATTGGACCAACAAGCTATGTTTATAACCTTAAAAACTCAAAATTATTTAATTGTAAATTTCAATCCAAATCTCTCCTGGATTTATGATTTTTTAAAAGAAAAATCTAACCAGTTCATACACAAATTAAATAGAAAATAAAAGGACTAGAATAGCTAAAATAAAGTAGAAAAAGAACAAAGTTGGAGAACACACACTCCTAATTTTAAGATTTATTATAAAGCTAGAGTTATCAAGGCAGTGTCATACTGAAGAAAAGATACACACATAGGCCAATTAAACAGAATAGAGATCTCCAGATACAGACCAAAACATACTTAGACAACTGCTATTCAAAAGACATTGTTAATAGAATTAAAAGACAAGCAAACAACTTGTAGAGGATATTTGCAAATTACATGCCTAATAAAGAATTTTAGAATATATAAAGAGTTCTTTCAAATCAACAATAAGAAAACAAGCCAACCAATGAAAAATGGCCAAAGGTTTTGAATGAATGTTTTACCAGATATATAGTGGCAAATAAGCCCACGAAAATCTGCTCAATGTCATTAGAGACATACAAATTGATACCAAAATGAGGTATTATTATACCTATTAAAATGGTTTAGAAGAAAAACTAATAATTGAAAATACCAAGTGTTGGCAAGGATTTTTAGTAACTCCTATCCCTGCATATTGTTGGTAGAAATGAAAAGTAACAGAGCATCTACAGTAACTTTAAAAATTTTTTTCCCTACTCATTTCTATATCATCTTAGGCAGGTACCCCTGGAATAAAAATAATCTTATTGTGTTTCTTTAGAGTTATAGCTTTCTGAATAAATTCTGCTGAAAACTTGGCTTCCTGGGTTAGCATCAAGCCTTGGGAAGTTAATTTACAGCTGTACAGATAGTGAGAGAGCTCAGAGATTTACTTAACTATAGAATTGTTTTCATTTCAATGGAAAATGAGGCCTGCAAACTTGGAGACATTGCTAGGTCGTGAGTGCTGACAGCAGGACTTGTCTGTCCCTTGGAGAGATATATTTACATTCCAAAAGGAGAGAGTTAAGAATCCAAGATCTTTTCCATTCCCTGTGCAAGAAACAAAGCCTTCTATTACTCCTTTTAGGAAGGGAAGGGGGCAACTCTCTTACCTGTGAGATTTTTAAAATTGAGAGATAGTATACATACTACGTTGTGTACGTTTAGGGTATACAATGTATTGGCTTGACACATTTATATATTACAATATGATTACCACCTCTCTCATGTCACATGATCATTTCAATTTTGTTGTGGGGACGATTAAAATCTAGTCTCTTAACTTTGAAGTTTATAATACAATACTGTGTACATAATCACTGTGTTGTGCATTAGATCTCTAGGATTTGTTTATCTACAGGTTGCATGCATGAGAGATTTGCCCTCACTTTCCTCACATCATCCCAGGAGTAGAATTCAGGGAATGTATGGGGAACTATGCAGTCATTATTTGCTTTGTAAGTGAATAATGATAATTTGTCTGATCCAGAACACCTGTGTTTACATTGATAATAAAATCAATAAAGAGAAATATTGAAAACACAAACATACCTCATCTTACTCTGGCTATCCTACTCTAGGTCCTCAATAATTGGCTTACTTCAAAAAGAAAAGAGTCTATTTTAAAGCACGGTTGGTAACAACAGAGCAGTTGAAATCTGTGAAAACTCCCAGGGCCAGGAGTTTGGTAGAAGTGAAATGTAAAAGAGATAGCTAGTGGGAAGCAGCTGCATAGCACAAGGAGATCAGCTGGGTGCTTTGTGACCACCTGGATGGGTGGGATAGGGAGGGTGGGAGGGAGGGAGACACAAGAGGGAGGAGATATGGGAACATATGTATATGTATAACTGATTCACTTCGTTATAAAGCAGAAACCAACACACCATTGTAAAGCAATTATGCTCCAATAAAGATGTAAAAAAAAAAAAAAAAAGAGTTTGGTAGAAGTGAAATGTAAAGCCTACTCTAGGAGTTGATGAAAGAATGAGTGGCGCAGTAGCCACTCCCAAAGCTGAAGTGTCATGGCTTGCCTATGAGGGTCCCTAGTCAGTGCATAAGATGTACACACACATACACATGATATCTATAACAGACTGTATTATGGATAATTTTTAGTGGAATACATATATGTTTTCTTCCTCTTAGCACGATATATAAGATTGGAGCTTAAAATGGTAACTATATGCATTTTTTATGCCTCTCTCTTTCCCCTGAAAAGGTTTAATCTGGGGAGAAATTAATCAGCTGAATTTAGTGTATTTGTAGTCTAATAGGTTAATCTCTGTAATAAAGGGTCATTGTGGTTCAACCAGACAAGATAGAGGAACTCTTTCAATAAAAAAAGAGAAAAAAAAAATTGAGGTCAGAGACGTCAATTTTTGCTTTTAGACATTTTTAACATACTATTCAGCATAATATTTTAACCTCTGGTTTTAAAATTGGAAGATTGAAATTATAATTCTGACCCTGAGTTAGGATAAAGGCTCATGATCTGGCTGAGTGCTACCTTCTATAATGAGTAAATTGACAAAATGGTAAAGTTATTAAATTATTTAGATGAGGGTTATTTTAAATAATCTAATGAAAGATTCCCTTTAATGGCATATGATGCAGTCTATTATAATTGTGAAATTATTAGGGCAGAATACTATAAGGATTATGTTTAATCAGTGTTGCATTTGGATTTGACTTGTAAATTATTTTTTGGTCCACTAGAGTAAATAAGGGTATTTTACTACATCACTTTGTTATGTTCAAAGCAAGTTCAAATAGAATTATAGTTTTTTATGATATCATTATTCAAAAGAAGACCACAAAATGTATTGCCCATCACTCACTGAGTGTGAGCTAATACATTTGCTACTCTCTTTGAATGGTATTCTCTTCATAACACGAATGACAAAACAATTTTCCCTCCTTGGCATATCCCTAGCAGTAACAGTAGGATTCTTAGCCAGCCTCTTATCACTTTCCTATAAACCTTAAATCTGTTACACTCCCAGGCCCCTAGACCTTTATGTGGTATCTGTGAAATAACTAATTTCTCTACTTATTTCATTCCTGACCTCACGTATACTACCTGATTGATTCCTATGTGAATATCACTCAAAAAGCCTTACTTAGGCTATGTAGTGATGAGTAATGTCTTTATTGAAAAAGTAAAAGATAAAGAAGATATATTATTCCAACTTTATGACACTCTGGAAGTGGCAAAACTCCAAAGACAGTACAAAGTTAGTGGTTGACAGAGGTTGGGGGATGGAGGGGATGAACAGATGGAGCACAGATGATTTTTAGGGCAGTAAAAATACTCTGTGTGATACCATAAGGACAGATACATGTCAATATATACTTGTCCAAACCCACAGAATCTTTAACACCAAAAGCAAACCAAAATGTAAACTATGAACTTTGGGTGATTATGATGTGTCAGTGTAGGTTAATCAATTGCAACAAATGACCACTCTGGCAGGGAATATTGATAATTGGGGAGACCATACATGTGCGTGGCAGGGGTTATAGGGAAATCTCTGTATCTTCAAATTTTGCTATGAACCTTAAACTGCCCTAAAAAAAAAATAAAGCCTTAATAAAAATGTAAAAAGATAAGGAAATGACAGCATATGGCAAGACAGCCATCTAGAGAGCAGAAAAAAGGGAAAGAAAGTTGGACTAATGAGAGTAAGGGGACCAATTCTTTGACTTGGGGCATATCCTTCCTTTGTATTAGAGATGAAATATTAACTCTCGACCCAATAAATCCTTGCCAATGGTCACTTGTCTCTTATGTCACCATTATTATTCTTTCCTGGAAATACCCTGGATAGGGGAAAGAGAGCACACACTCTGGGGCTCAACTATTCCTAATAACGTTACTTTGTGTGTAGAAGGACCAAAGATGGTTCTAACTTATTTCTACAGCAGTAACATTTGCTTACATACTAGGAAAAATAAAGATGAAAAAGAAAGCTATTTCAGAGTTGATGGATAGTAAATACATTATGTGTGTGATATGATAGCCTCTCCCCCGTGATGGCAAACTTCACCATCTGTCATGGTCTTCTCTCCAGTCTGAATCTAGAGCAGCCTCTGAACCTATCATAGTAGAGGAATCTAGGATTCTATTTGACCAGAGTTGATACGAAAGCACAGACTTACCAAGGGAACTTCATGCCTCTTATTCTAAATAGAGTATGGTATAAATGATTTTTTTTGCTTTTATTAAAGAAGCATTAAAAGAAAGTAATAAAAGTAAATATTTTGATTATATACTATCCCATTGTATATTCTGGTAATGAAAAGTAAGTTGTATTAGGACTTGGCTTTTAAATAAAAGTACAAAAGGAACTGAACATTATTATAAAGCCCAAAGTGTCTATGTCCCCATTAATTACATAATTTACATGGTTTTATGATGCACTATGATATTAAATCTGTCCTGAATCTTCATCATTGCTATCTAACATGTTGGTTACATGTTATTTGTGTAAAAATAAGAATCCAAAATGTTTGACTTAAACAGTAACATACTGTCAAGGTTGTGAGAGTTTATTAGGTTGAGTTAGGCAGTCCTTGCCTGGTGTCTCTCATGTTGCTGCAGTCAGAGGGCAGTTGGAGTAATCTGTAGGCTGGACTGGGCTGGAAGTTCAAGATGGCTTTTTCCCTCATGCCTTGTATCTCAAAGTGGATGGTTGAAATAGCTTGGAGCTAAGTATCTCATTTATCTCTTTACATGGCTTCTATTTTTGCCTAGGGTAGTCAGACTTCTTACACGGTGGTTGGCTTTCTCCAGAGCATGTGTTTCAAAAGATCCAGATGGAAGAAACAAATCACCTTATGATTTAGCCTTGGAAGAAACTTATTACAATCCTCACTGTATCAAACTGGCCAAGACCCAAATGGAAGGGGAGGAGCTATGCATGAATGTGGATACCAGGAAATGTGGTTCAGTAGGGGTCCATCTTTAGAGACCAGATGAAATATCTCCTTAGACTCTTGTGCTGGCATATAAAATATTAAAGAAGGAAGATATCACTTTAGAATGGGAAGGGAAATACCTTGGTCACAAAGGTAGATTTTGGAAGGAAATTGTTAATAACTGATACTTTGCATAGGATAATACACAATAACTGAAGAAACCAAACAAGAACCTACATCTTGTGGGTTTTCTTGGATAAACTGTCATAAAATGCATTTTGTAAATGCACATACAAGTTTAAATGGGAATGTTTTCTTACTGAAACAAGTGATATTTTATATTTAATACTCAACAGAGCATAAACCATACCTGAGGTTTCCTTACTATTTCATCCTAGCACAGCACTTGGAATTTAATAGGTATTGAATCTTTGCTCATAAAACACTAATAATGAATAAATGCACATGGATGAATAAACATATTTCAATTTCAAACTGTATCTATATTATACAGTGTGATGCTGAGGTACCAGTTAGTTTAATTACATTTTATTTTATCAAATAATTCTGTAGTTTGTGAAATATGTTTGCATTTAACAATGAAAGAACAGGAAAATAACTTCAGGGGGTGTTTGTAAAAGGATTTTTATTTTTCTGAATCAGCAAATAACACACAATACTAATGAATGGATTCTTCTCCCCAGGTAGCAGCTTTCATTATCCTGTTGTTTGTATAATTGGGGTCATACAGCACCACATTATTATTTAATGTCTATTGAGACTTAATTGTAATTTCAAATCCACAGTGAATAGATAATATAACTTTTATCCCAGTGTGCTTGCAGTCTAATGGATTCATCTTTTCTGTGTGGCTATTCAGTTTTGTAGAATCAGAATGAAACTCAGCAGGCATTCAAAATAATTATTGCAAAATATGAAGAACAATAAGTATTTAATCACAAGACTGCCTCTTTACTAAGTCTGTAAACTCAAAAGTATAGGAAAAATCCTAGTGATTGATTGATAGAGTCAAGTATTTGTTCAGTTTGTATGTGTGTTTGTGTGTGGGAGAGAAAAGGGGTGTATATGATAGTGTGTATTTCATTTTGGAATGCAAACTGCAAGGAAGGGTACAGCGAGGAAACGAATTTTCACTGTTTATCCTTTGCACTTAAGGACAGTCAGTCTGACTGTAGAAGAAATAAACACTGCTCAGTTTTGTGAAAAAACTTAAGTATAGATGAGTCATGCCACTGAAATATTAGTTATGCCACTGAAAATATTTATTCAATAAAAATAAGTTCCTAATGTAGTTATATGATCCTTTCACATTTTTTGAGGTTGCACAAAACTGCTAGGATCTTAATTTTTTAAAATTTGGTAGAATTTACCAGTGAAGTCATATGGCCCTGCAGATTTCTTTTAAATAAATTTATTTAATTTATATATATTTGGCTGCATCAGATCTTCGTTTCTGTGCACGAGCTTTCTCTAGTTGCAGCGAGTGGGAGCTACTCTTCATTGGGATGCACGGGGTGCTCATAGCAGTGGCTTCTCTGGTTGTGGAACACCGGCTCTAGGGTGCACAGGCTTTAGTAGTTGTGGCACACGGACTCAGTAGTTGTGGCTCACGCGCTCTAGAGCGCA
Organism: Lipotes vexillifer; assembly: GCF_000442215.2. Classification (NCBI taxonomy): domain Eukaryota; kingdom Metazoa; phylum Chordata; class Mammalia; order Artiodactyla; family Lipotidae; genus Lipotes; species Lipotes vexillifer. The sequence continues at coordinate 563,604 of NW_006787688.1, forward strand.
GGCTCAGTAGCTGTGGCACACGGGCCTAGTTGCACCACAGCATGTGCGATCCTCCTGGACTAGGGCTTGAACCCGTGGCAGGTGGATTCTTAACCATTCTTAACCACTGCACCACCGGTGAAGCCCCTGCAGATTTCTTTGGATGAATGATATTATAAATTAAGTATCTTTAAAGATAGACCTATTCAGATTTTGTACTTCTTGCATTTGTATTGAGATCTTTTTCCAAGTAACTTCTCCATCTTTTAAGCCATTAAATGTTTCGTGACATAGGTGATCATAATTCCCTATTATTTTTAATGTCTATAGGATATATGATGCTAATATCCTTACTTTCATATCATATATTGCCAATTGTGTTCTTTGTCCTTTATTGGTTTTGCTAGTTTTTTTTAACCTTTATTAATCTTTTAAAAGGATGAATTTTTGCTTTGTTAACTTTCTCTATTGTGCATTTTCTACTTTGCTAAATTCTGCTTTTTAGTATCACTATTCTACTTCTTTGGAATAATTTGTTTTTCTGTCTTCATAAGGTGAAAACTTCATACATATTTGTTTTTAAATGTTTCATCTAATTAATTATTCAAAATTAAATAGTATGGTAACTGTAGTTAATAAAACTGATGGAACACTGGAAATTTTTTATAAGAGTAGATCTTAAGTGCTTTCACCACAAAAAGAAAATTAATAACTATACCAAATGATGGGTGTGTTAATTAACTTGCTTGTGATAATCATTTTACAATGTGTACGTATATTAACATCATTATAGTGTATACCTTAATTGTATACAATTTTATTTGCCAATTACATCTCAGCAAAGCTGGAGGGGCAGAGAGAAAATTCTCAATAAATACCTCTTTATCCAAAAAACCAAAAAAATTAATGTTTCCCTATAAACACCATTTTAGCTCTATACTACACATTTTGAAATGTTCTTTTCTATATCATTCATTTGGAAATATTTTCTAATTTACTTGTGATCCTTTCTTTAACCCTTTGGTTATTTAAAAATGTGCTGTTTAATTATCTACTTGGAGGTTCTAAATATTGTATTCTCATTGATTTCTAATACTGTTGCAGTCACAGAACAGAGCCTATAAGCTTCAACCTTTTGACATTTATTAAGTATGAGTTTTATGGCCCAGCATATGGATTACCTAATTTTAATATACACATTAACTAATACGGTTTCTTCAATTATTTAGTAAAATATTTTGTTAATGTTATTTTGATCAGATTGTTTAGTAGTGGTTTTAAATAACTTATTTTAAAAACTCTTTGTATCCTTTTAATTTCAATCTGTCCATAATTTTCTATTTAAGATGCATCTTTAAATATACACATAACCTACAGTTGGATCTTTTTATCTAGTCTAAGAATGTCTGGTATTTAATTGGAGATTTTTGTCAATTTATATTTAATGTAATTACTATAAATGTGGATGTAAGTTTACTATGTGAGAATTTATTTTGTACCTTCTCTATTTTGTTCCTCTTTAGGACTACATGAATGTCCTTGTAGCAGTCTTTGCAAATGACCAAATTAAGGTTAGACCATTAAGGTGGGCCCTAATCCAATATGACTTATGCCCTTATAAAAAGAGAAATTTGTACAGAGAGAGAGACAGGTACAGATGGAAGACTGTATGAAAATACAAGGAGAATGCCATTTACAAGCCAAGGAACATCTGAGGCTACTAGAAGTAGGATGGAGTCACAAAACAGATTCTTCTCCCCTCCTTTCTCAAAAGAAACCAACCTTACTGACACCCTAATTTTGAACTTCCAGCCTCTAGAACTGTGAGACAATCAATTTCTGATGTTTTAGCCACTAAGTTGTGGTACTTTGTTATAGCAACACCAGGAAGCTAACACATCATTCAAAAAGAAAAAAAAACCAACAAAAAACACAGTCGTAGGAGATAAAGCAAACAACAGAATCATACTGAGAAGTGGCACAGATTTTGGAATTATCACATAGGAAATTTAAAGTACTATGATTAATACGTTACTTTATTTCTCATAGTGAAAGTAGACAGCATTCAAGATCATATCGATAATGGAAACAGAGAAACAAAAACTTTTAAGACTGCTAGGAAAAAAAATTTAAAAATGCCTTTGATGTGCTCTTCAATAGAGGGGACACCAATGAGGAAAGAATCAGTGACTTTGAAGATATGTCAACAGAAACTTCCCAGTCTGAAGTGGAAAGAATAAAAAGGCAGAATATCAAAAATGTTATGATAATTTCAAACACTGCAGCATATATGTAACTGAACTATCAAAAGAAGAATGAGACAATGGAGCAGAAGAAATATTTGAAGTAATAATGCCTGAGAATTTTCCAAAATTAATGACAGACACCAAACCATAGATCCAGGAAGCTCAGAGAATTCTGAGTTGGACAAATACCAAAAGATCTACACATAGTCATATCATATTCTGCCTGCAGGGCAACAAAGATAGAGAAAATAGTTAGAGAGGAAAACAAAACAAAAACAGAACAAAAAATAACTTACCTATAGAGGAAAAGGGTAAGACTGACACTACTCAACCTGAAGACTTATTATAGAGCTACGCTATAATCAAGACAGCACAACACTGTCAAAAGAATAGACAAGTAGATCATTAACATAATAGACGGCCAAGACATAGATTCACACAAATATATTCAACTGATCTTTGAAAGAGCAGCAAAGAGAATTCAATGCTGAGAGATAGTCTTTTCAACAACTGGACATCTATATGTTTAAAAAAAAAAAAAAAAGAAAAACATACAAAAAAAAGACTACAGATACAGACTTAAAACTTTTCACCAAAATTAACTCAAAGAAGATCACAGACCTAAACATAAAATGTAAAACTAAAAAATTTCTAGAATAAAATACAGGATAAGATCTATGTGACCTGGTTTTAGTGAGGAGCTTTTACATACATCACCAAAAGTATAATCCATGAAAGAAAATATTGACAAATTAAAACTTGTAAAATTAAAAACTGCTCTGCAAAAGGTAAATTTATTTACAAAACACTTAAATTATTTTTATTCAAAATATAAAAGAATTCTTAAAACTCAATTATAAGAAAACTCTCCAATAAGAAAATGGGCCAAAGATGGGAACAAATACCTCCCTATAGAAAACATACACAGCAAATAAGTATATAAAAAGGAGCTTGACATCAGTTGTCACCAGGGAATTATACATTAAAATAATTAGATATACACACCTATTAGACTGGGTAAAATCTGAAAAAACAGCAATACCAATGCTGACAAGAATGTAGAACAACAGAAACTCTCATTCATTGCTGGTGGGAATGCAAAATGGTACAGCCTCTTTTGAAGACAAAGCTAGCTTTAGTCTTACCAATGATCTAGCAATTGTGTTCCTAAGTATTTGCACAACAGATGTGAAAACTATATCCACAGAAAAACCTGCATCTGAATGTTTATAGCAGATTTATAATCACCAAAAATGGGAAGCAACCAAGATGTCCTCCATCAGGTGAATAGAAAAACAAAGCATAAAACATATATAGATATATATAGATATATAGATATATACATATATAAAATTGAATTTTGTTCAATGATAAAAATAAATGAACTATCAAGACACAAACATACTTGGATGAAACTTAGATGCATACTGTTAAGTTAAAAAAAGCCAGTCTGATAAATCTATAAATTTCACGATTCCAATCATATGACGTTTTGGAAAATACAACACTACTGAGAGTATACAATAAACTTTGAGTGTCAGGAGTTTGGGGAGAGAGGAGGAGAGAAAAATAGGTGAAACACAGAGCGTTTTTAGGGTAGTCATACTATTCTGTGTGATACTGTAATGATCTAAATAAGACACTATGCATTTGTGAAAACTCAGAGAACTTTACAGCTGAAGACTGAACTTAAACATATGCAGATTTTTTAAAAGTCATTCAGAAGATTAGGAAAACCCAGGAAGGAATGCAGGCCGTGACGAGAGTTTACTTGTTTTACAAATATATTGAGCTAAGTAAATTTGGAAATGAGTCCGTCTGAAACACTAAAGGTAAAAGGAGCTGTACATAAGTGCTGTATTCTAGATGATGAAGATATTTCCCACATAGTGTGGCTTAAAAATTCTAAAACCACTACACATGCATAACGGAATTAGACAATAAATGGATGCTGGATGGTGGGAAACAGGTTTCTCACTTTTGGAGTAGGAAGTGAGATAAACAAGGAGAAAAGGCTAGAATGGTCTATGCGAGAATGGACTAAAACTGGAAACATCAATATAAACTCATGTATCTCTTAATAGAGATTTATAGTGTTACATATAGAAACACTGAAAGATACGTGTACATACATGCATCAGTACACAGACACCTGTATCTTTACTGTTGACTGAGCCGGCCTAAAAGAAATGGTACCCTGGTAGCAACAAATACACCTAAGACCCAGATCTTGGTTCCTAATACCATCATCCACTAGAAAGAATCAAAGTTCCTTGGAGGAAGGGCTGATTCTAGAACCAGGGCAGGAAATACACAAGATGACCTGGAGCTTCTTGTAGTGCCAGAATTAAGAAAATACTCAACACACACACGTTGATGGGGGTATGTCAAAGGAGCAGTGGAATCAAGTGAAAGAACTCTCACTGTCTAAAGCTGGAAACACTTGAGCAACAAAATAAATGGAGTATTACTGGATTTTAACCCACAGTTAAAATAAATATCTATGAATCCAGACTGATAAATGTTTGAACAAATTCATTAATGAGGGAAAATATCTCCAGTGCAGAATAACTCGAAACAATTTATACAGATACTCCATCCTGTACTCCATACAGATACTCCACCGCTTAAGTGTATGCTGTGCATAGTGACTTTCTTCCCAAGGGTACAGTCTGGAAAGGGCATGGGAGGATTAACTTTACAGAGGAGAATCTGACAAATATTTACTATGTCAACCAGGTCATCAGGTCAGTATCGGCAATGCTAATCACACAGATAGTATGTATGTGTGTGTGTGTGTGTGTGATGTGATATGATGTGATAAAAATAAAACTCTACCTCTTTGGTTTTGGTTTTCCTCTCAATAGCTCATATCCACAATCTGATGACAAAAACATCAGACAAATGCCAAATTTGGGCATCCTACAAAATACCTGACCGGTACTCTTCAAAACATTTAAGAACATCAAAATAAGCAAAGTCTGGGAAACTGCCACCACCAACAGGAGCCTGAGGAGACGAGATAACTAAATGTAACATGGTATCCTGGATAAGACCCTGGAACAGAAAAAGTGATAACTAAGGAAATAAGAAATATGAACTTCAGTTAATAATAATGTATACATTTTTAATCATTATTTTTAACCATATTTACATAAAATGTTAATAGGGAAAATGGAGATTACATGGAAACTGGGATTTCCTCAATTTTTCTGTAAATCTAAAACTGTTCTAAAAAATAAAGTCTTAAGAAAAAAACTTGTGAGCAAAATGGAATTGCTCCATTTTAAAGGTAGAACATCTTAAAATAGTTTTAAAAAAATCCAGATGTATGCAAGACATCTTTCAGATGTTTATCAATACAAAAAACTAAAAATTAATATAAAGTTTTTTGATATAAAATTTATCAATTTAAATTATAACCAGAAATCAGATTTATAATGTTGTGCAAGGAAAAGTGTTCTGGAGGGATAAAGAGTAGACTCTTTTGGCTCCCAAAAGAATGAGGGGACAGAGCTGCATGTTACTTCATAAGACAGGAAATGTATAGACCATGTTGGTTTTAGGAGGTTGAATAACTTCCTGTTGCTTTGAGAAAATGCTCTTCAAAGGGGCAGACTTCCATTTTGAAAATAATAATCTGTCTACAATTGTAGAGAGGATTGGAGGAAATCCAGAACACATGATTTACTAGTGCTGTTGCATTAGACAAGGTAAAAAGGACAGAAAAGTGCTCCAGAACGGTGAAAATGGAGCCGAAGAGAAATGCAACACTTACAGAATTACATATAAAATCAAATAAACAGGACTTGTTGATGGATTATATATCAAATATTAATATAAAGGGGTAAGAAATGTTAATGAGGAAACCAAAGTTTCCGGCTTATGCAACTCCTAATGAAATTGCCATTTACTGAAAAAGGAAACACTGGAAAATGAGCACATTTATTCTAACTCATTCCTTTGATCTGGATGTAAATCCATCTAATCACCCCTACTGAAATCAAACTCTGGCTCTCCATCTATTATAATGTCTCTTTAGAAGTTACCACTATGGGAGATAAAAGACAGGTAGATATATATTTTTAATATTGTCTCTCCCTTGCCTGGCGCGATACCTGACACAGTAGGAACTTCAATAGTTTGTGAATAATAAATATATGTTTTAAGCAAAAAGTGAATCTGGGCATGGTTTCCGATATAGTTTCTACTATGTTTGCTTTTGAAGGTTGGTGTGTGCCGCTGCCCTTCACATTCACCTTTTCTCTTTTCCTTACAAAAATGCTCACGCAATTCCAAAAGTGTTTTCTGTCCTTATTTTGCCATTAGTATTGATCTTTAAAAAAATAAGTGTACACCACAAAAACCTATAATTTAGATTCACTGCTGAATACTCAAGCACTTCATATTTATACTTAGATAGGTCATACCATGGTCTTCATTTACTTCTATTATGTCTCATAGCTATTTCATTTTTTTTTTCAGTTTTCCATCAAAAAGATACTCAAACAAAGAAAAAGTAACCATAGGCAAGAAACAGCAGAAGAAATGGAAAATGTGGCAGATCAGCAAGGGCTTTTGGATATTAGACATAATAAACACAATATATAAAATGTATTTGAAGAAATAAAAGGCATAGTAAAATATTTTGAGTGAAAAGAACTGTATTACAACGAGTATACAGAATGAGCAGACCTGATAAAGAATCAAAAAGACCTTCTAAAATTGAAAATGTATTTATGGATTTCAAACTCTCATGTTGGTACATAAGGTAATTTAGACCTAATATAGAGAAAAACTAGAAATTCTGGACCAAAAAGAAAAATTGTGTACCCATTTCATCTGCCTGAGGGCATTAGAGAGTTAACAAGATAACAAAGATTTATCAGGCCAGTAGTGCAGAGATGATGGGACCCTGAAGATGAGGGTAAGTTTTGGAATGGTTTACACCCTCTAGATTTTATCCAATGCTATAATGCATGTATGACTGAAAGGCTGAGCATCACTTGTATCAGCCTTCTGAGACTAGCTCAGGGTTTCTAAACCTCAGCAATATCTACATTTTGGGCCAGATAATTCTTTGCTGTGTGGGTATGTCCTGTGATTTGCAGGATTTTTAGCAGCATAACCTGTCTTCTATCCACTAGATGCCAGTAGCACTTTCCCAACTGTGGCAACCAAACTGTCTCCACATACTGCCAAATGTTTCCCGACTTTGTGGGTTGAGAATGCAAAATTGCTCCCTCTCCCTTGCACCCTGTTCATGAGAACCACTGGAAGAAGATTTTGGAGTCTAGAGTCTGCCAAAAGAAGGGGCACCGTGCAAACTTCTTGTTTCGGATTAGGAAGGTAAAAGACTGCCCTAGAAGAAAGGGAAACTGGAAATACAGTCAACTGTAGAAAGTTCCTTCAATTCCAAATCATCTCAATGCCTTAACTGGTATGAAGTCACTTTTGTTTCTGTTACTGCCACCCATTCTATATAAACTTTAAAATTATTTGTTTTATTTTGAAAATGATGATGCAAACAGAAGAATGTCTATTATAGAAGTAGACTGGAAAGTATAATTTAATATAGTACTAAAATAAAACATTAAAAAACATTTATGGTAAGGTACAATATTAATCCTGATTTTGAATCCTCAATTCAATTCTCATTTTGATTTCATTTGATTTTGATTTGCACAAAATATTTTAGCATGTATAAGAAATTTTTGTATTTAGAAATTTATTCTCTCTAGAATCTATAGAATGAAAGTATGCTTTTGTGCTCACACACCCACTTTCATTAAAACGTTAATTATTTTCTCTTCTAACTACTAATAACCCTACTCCATGTTAGACAATCTTATGAAAGGTGTATTATTTCATCAAAAGCTTTATAAAGTAAATAGAATTAAATGTAAATTTAATGGAAAATATGTTATTTATATTGAAATATATATTTAATATCTCAGCTATCAAAGCTTTCAAGATCTTATTTAAATATCATTAATGGCAAAATATTTTACAATTTCAGTATTTTTATGTTTGTACTGTGTTTATGTAGGTGCTTATCTAAAATTGGCATTTAAGTTTAGGCAAAACCATGTACATTTGGGAAACCAAAGGTTAATAAGACATGACCTATGCTTTTCTGATTCAGTCTCATACAGTGGTTCTCAAAGTGTGGCACCCAGACAGCAAGAGCATCATTTGGGAGATTGCGAGAAATAAAAATTCCACATCATCACCGTACGCCAGAATGTTTGGTGGGGGGCGTGGAGCCTAACAATCTATTGGGGGTTTTGGGGTTTTTTTTGGTCTTTGTTTTTTACAAGCTTTGATTGAGGCTAAACATCACAAAACACTATTCTAATAGATGGGATAAAAATAAACCTACTACAAATAACTATACTACAAAACAGCAAGACAATCATAATAGAATGGAGATTAAAAAGATCAATTGTATTTTTGTCAGGAAAAATCAAAATATCTGTTGGAACAAGTTATATTTAAATTCATACACAAAGGATTTACTGAAGTAAAATTAAGAAAAGCATCCCAGGCAGAACAACTGACATGACTGGCCAGGGTGAATTCGCAGGCCAGTGACCCAGTTCCCAGAGACTGCGTGCTCATTATCGATTGATAATGTGGGGGGATTATTAATCAGGCAGGTTAGAAAAACTGGACCCTACTGTGATGACTCCAGAATGCTACTGAAGTGAAGAAAAAATTCTTGATAGTAGATAAAATTCCAATCCACTTCATACTTTTAAGTATGGATTTATGTAACCATGCTAGAATCTTAAAAAGTTTAATCTGGTATTACTATATAAAATGAGTCCAACAGAGGACAGAAGATAGTTTGAAAAGAAAAAAAAGATGTACTTGGGAGACATGTTCCAACACATTTTATCTGGCAAAAAAGTGGAAGAAGATGCAAGAAAGATGAACAAAATTATCTGACTGTTGTTTTAAATGGGAGTGAATGATGCAATTATGACATCACCTGAAATAGGGAAGTCAAAATAGAGAAGATTTTTAGATTAACACAAGATCCATGTGTTCCACTGTAAACTCAAAACATTTTAATGGAGTTGGAAGAGAAGTCAGATTGAGGATTTCACTGGGAGTTAATGAAATCTTTATTCTGTACCAAAAGTTAAAACGATCCTTTAATAGCACAGATTAATTTTACCTCTTCTTGAATGTTATACAAGTAGAATCATTTGTCATACAGGTTTTTCTGCCTGGCCTCTTCATATCAACATTGTGTTTGTGGAATTCATTCATGTTTTTCAAGTAGTTCGACTGAGCACTCTCATTGTTTCTCTCATTATTTCATTTTATGAATAAGCTACAATATACCCATTCTACTGTTTATGGATATTTAAGTTTTCTCTAGTTTTGAGAAATTACAAGTAATGCTGCTATAAACATTCTTGTAGTTTCTTTTGGTGAATATATGTGCACTACAAATATACATTAAACATGCTTCTATTGAATATGTATCTAAATGAAATTCTTGGATCACAAAATATGCATGCATTTTATTTGATTAAATAGTGCCAAACATTAGTCCAAAAAAGTAGTACAAATTTACATTCCCATCAACAATGTATGAGTTTCAGCTGCTCTACCTCTATTCCACCACTTGGTTTTATCTGTCCTTTTCAGCTTAGGCATCCATCATAGCAGAGTTATAGTAGTATTATATTTTGGTTCAATTGCATGTCCCTTAATGACTAATGACAGTTTTACTTTTTTTGGCTCCTTGGATATCGTTTATTGTAAAGTGCTTGTTCTAGTATTTTGACCTTTTTATCTATCTAGCTGTTTGCATTTTTCTTACTCATTTACAGGAATTACTTTACATTCTGATCTATATGAAAGTGAATATATTCTTCCAGTTGATGGTTTTATAATATAATATGGTTTTATAATATAATGTCCCTTACCTATTAAAAATTAGCTATAACCCAAACCCTAATTCATAAAATCACAAGAATTAAAATCAAATTAATCCACAGAAGCTGATGGTATTTATGTTCATAAATATAGATATAAATAGATATTTTAAACTTGGGAAAACATTTTGGGGTTGAAGCAGCAGCAAGATCATCAGAAAAGCAAAGAAAACATTTTCAGATGAAATAATAATCTGAAATTTAAAGGTAAAGAGACTTTCATCATCTAAGGATGGTTACTAATATCAGGTACTGCAGAAAGTCAATGACTATGAGTAAAGACCACTCAATTTGCCTTGTAAGGTTATTGTACCTAAAAAGAGATTAATTTCAATAGCTGGCTAGAACAATAAACCAGAGTTGAGTGAGATATGAGGAAATTCAGGCAAAATATATGCTTTTTCAAGAAGTTTGTAGGCAAAGAAGTAGCATGAGAAGCTGATGTTGCTATTTTGATTTCCCTATTAAGCAAAGATTTATTTATACGGTAATACTTTTGCTATTCCAAATTATTGTTTGTGCATTTATTGTTATTTTTTTTTAAATATCCGTCCTTCTGTGTGGCATAATGAATAGTAGCATTTTCTACATGCTCCAGGGATACTGAGAAGTCTCTGAAAGTATAAAATTATTTTTATACCGAAAACATTATTAAATTCAGTATCAAATGAACTCTTCAAATACCCTATAAATGTTTGTGTAAGGAATTGCTGTTTTCCCCTCATTTCAGCTATCCTGGGCTTTTTTTTTTTTTTTTTTTTTTTTTTTTTTTTTATTTCTTTTTTTTACAGGCTTGCAGCCTCCTTCATGGTCATACCACAGGAATACTCTTCCTCTCTGACCTCTATCTTGGTTAAGCCCTAGGGGCTTAATTTTCCCTCACAGTGTTATACTCAGCTCCTAGAATTACTCTTGAAATCTTTCTTCAATGTGTAGAATATGCTAACAACGGAACTAAAATAAAACACCATGAACGTATAATTTAATATAATTTAAAAACTGATAGTGAGCTCAAAAAGAATTCAAATCAACATTGTATATGTCTGTAATTTATGTTATAAAAAGAAATAGAAAGACACAGACGTAGAGAATGGACTTGAGGACACAGGGAGGGGGAAGGGTAAGCTGGGACGAAGTGAGAGTGGCATGGACTTATATATACTACCAAATGTAAAATATATATACTACCAAATGTAAAATATATATACTACCAAATGTAAAATAGCTAGTGGGAAGCAGCCACGTATCACAGGGAGATCAGCTCGGTGCTTTCTGACCGCCTAGAGTGGTGGCATAGGGAGGGTGGAGGGAGATGCAAGACGGAGGAGATATGGGGTTATATGTATATGTATAGCTGATTCACTTTGTTATAAAGCAGAAATTAACGTACGATTGTAAAGCAATTATACTCCAATAAAGATGTTTTAAAAAAAGAAATAGAAACATTCAAAGAGTACATAGAAAACAAAACTAATGATCTAAGCTATAATTTGGAAATAAAACTATAAATTATATTAAGAAATAACAGAAGTGAGTGGGTTCTTAGTATGGAAAGGGGGCTTGGGCGGTGACAGATTGATTAATATAAACTAACGAATACATTTGAGAACATATTTAGCTAGGAGCAGAATTTAAAAGTTCTTCCTGTCTTTTCCGTGGTTAAATTCAATGATTTACTATTCCCTTTGGCAAGAATTGCAAGAATAATGTTTTCTTCAGTTGCTCATTGTGTCGTATATTCCACCTATGGTGCTCTTTATTTTAGCAATTATTGTTTCTTACCTATTATTTCTGCTTATTTCTCCTCATGATTTCTTACTTGGGTTTCATACTGCTAACATGTTCCCTTGCCTCTTTTACATGCTTACTGTGCTTGCTTTAAAACCTAGGTCCATCTACGTTAATATGTTTGCTACTAGGTGGCATCTATAATCCATCTGTATCTTAGGTATTCAACTGCTTTACATTTGTTGGGGATACTGACTTTTTTGGCTGAATGTATATGAAAAAGGCTAAAGGCTAAAGGCTGATCAGCAGATGAATACCTCAGATGTAAAGGATAATTCAAAGAAAGATAACTGAATGAGTTATTTGGTGGAAAACCACAGGTACCACCTACCACAGTAAATCACTCCCAATTTGTATCGTCTCATCAAACCACTATTATGCTCAACACATCAGCTTTACATACTCAGGAAAAAGCACCTTGGCAGGAAGCATTGCAGCTTATCGTGTACCAGCTATGGAAGTTTGGCGAAAGGAAGAAAAGTTAAAAGCTCAGCAGTCCTTACTTGTTTTCGCTGCTACTCTGCCCAAGCATGACTTTTGAGCTACCGTGATCTCACCCCTATGGATATCTATTCAAGTGACTGTAGCTTTGCCACAATATTTGCAATAAGGGAATAAACACTGCTTTTATCCAACGCAAAGAGGTAGGGAGCAAGAGAAATTTAAACCATATTTAAAAAAAAAACCTCATACCCTTGGCTGCTATCATTTTAGATTCTGTGTTTTCCTTCATTAGCTTCTCTTGGGTTGATCTTTGGAGAAGGAGCCTGCACTGGGGGCAAATCCACCATCTTGGCAACAGCCCAAACTGCATACCCCCGACTAAGACGAGAAAAAAGCAGCCACAGGCTTTAGGTAGAGCTCAAGAGTTCAGATTTCAACATGCTATATTTAAGTGTCTTCAGCATATAAGTATTTTCAAGTCCAAGAAACTCAATGAAATCATATAGGATGCGAGTGTACCTACAGGTATTCAAGGACAGAGTTTGAGGTACCCCAATATTTAATACCCATAAAGTTTAGAAAATGGAAAACAATCTAGCAAAAAATTATAAGAGTAGGCAGTGAGGTACTAAAAATGCCTGAAGGGATTGGTATTATGCAAGGTAAGGGGAGAAAGCGTTAAGACACAGTAATGTAAGTATCGAATGCTGTCAAATTATCAAGTAAGATGAGGACAGAGAATTATACATAAGGAAATGGACAGAATGAATAGAGTGAACAGACCACTCTTCCAAAGAATTTGTAATTAATGAGAAGAAAAACTGGGTTGTAGATAGCAATGTTAACTCAAGATAATTGAAGATGGGAGATAATACAACATTTTATGCTGAAGGAAAGAACCAGTGAAGAAGAGACCACTCAAAGGAGAGAGGTGGATTAATTTCAGGAGGAAAATCCAGTGCACAAGTAGAATGTGTATTTTGATGACTGACTTAACTGATGGGAAACAACAGTCCTTGTCACAAAGTGTGTGAGCATTAAGTATGTGCTACTGTGGTATTATGGATATTTTCAATCTCATTCTAGATTTTACTTTCCTTCATAAATCTTCATTATTTATCACTCTACTTCTCCTTTTCCTCCACCATATATTTGTTGAATTTAATTTTGGTAGCCCCACTCCTGTTCTTTTCATTATTAATGGCTTATATTTATTTTAATCAACATTTTATTGGGTTCAATGGAGAATATGTTTAAAAAAATGTGATCCATTCACATCTGGTTACCATACTGACCACTGATTATATTCCTATTTTCCTAATAAACATACGTAAAATCTAAATCACAGAATGCTAAAGAGATTTTTCTAAGGTAATGAAGTTACTAAATTGTATAACTGAAAATTCTCAATGTATCTATGTGACTCCATACAGGAGCTGCTTTTCAACTAATTGAATAAAACGCATACAAGTAAAAGTGGCACTGTTTTCATTTTTTTTTCTAAATTCTTGGAAACTCCTCAAACATTTAAAAAACATATTCTGTATCTATGTATAGTTTCATGTCATCTGCAAACAGTGACAGTTTTACTTCTTCTTTTCCAATTTGGACTCCCTTTATTTCTTTCTCTTCTGTGACTGCCATGGCTAAAACTATGTTGAATAAGAGTGGTGAGAGTGGGCAACCTTGTCTTTTCCTGATCTTAGAGGAAATGGTGTCCGTTTTTCACCATTGAGAACGACGTTGGCTGTGGGTTTGTCACATATGTCTTTTATTATGTTGAGGTAGGTTCCCTCTATGCCTACTTTCTGGAGAGTTTTTATCATAAATAGCTGTTGAATTCTGTCAAAATCTTCTTCTGTATCTATTTTGATTATCATATGGTTTTTATCCTTCAATTTGTTAATATGGTGTATCACATCCTAAAGATGCTACCAGAAAACTACTAGAGCTAATCAATGAATTTGGTAAATTAGCAGGATACAAAATTAATGCACAGAAATCTCTTCCATTCCTATACTAATGAAGAAAAATCTGAAAGAAATTAAGAAAACACTTCCATTTACCATTGAAACAAACAAAAAATGCCTAGGAATAAACCTACCTAAGGAGACAAAAGACCTGTATGCAGAAAACTATAAGATATTGATGAAAGAAAGATGATACAAATAGATGGAGAGATATAATATGTTCTTGGATTGGAAGAATCAACATTGTGAGTACAACTCTACTACCCAAAGCAAACTATAGATTCAATGCAATCCCTATCAAATTACCAAGGGCAATTTTTCACAGAACTAGAACAAAAATTTTCAAAATTTGTATGGAAACACAAAAGACCCCGAATAGCCAAAGCAATCTTAAGAAAAAGGGAGCTGGAGGAATTACACTCCCAGGCTTCAGACTATACTACAAAGCTACAGTAATCAAGACAGTATGGTACTGGCACAAACACAGAAATATAGATCAATGCAACAGGACAGAAAGCCTAGAGATAAACGCACACACATATGGTCACCTTATCTTTGATCAAGGAGGCAAGACTATACAATGGAGAAAAGATAGTCTCTTCAGTAAGTGGTGCTGGGAAAACTGGACAGCTACATGTAAAAGAACGAAATTAGAACACTTCCTAACACCGTACACAAAAATAAACTCAAAATGGATTAAAGACCTAACTGTAAGGCCAGACACTATAAAACTCTTAGAGGAAAACATAGGCAGAACACTCTATGACATAAATCACAGCAAGATCTTTTTTGACCCACTACCTAGAGACATGGAAATAAAAACAAAAATAAACAAATGGGACCTAATGAAACTTCAAAGCTTTTGCACAGCAAAGGAAACCATAAACAAGACCAAAAGACAACCCTCAGAATGGGAGAAAATATTTGCAAAGGAAGCAACTGACAAGGATTAATCTCCAAAATATACAAGCAGCTCATGCAGCTCAATATCCAGAAAAAAACAACCCAATCCAAAAGTGGGCAGAAGACCTAAATAGACATTTCTCCAAAGAAGATATACAGATTGCCAACAGACACATGAAAGAATGCTCAACATCAGTAATCATTAGAGAAATGCAAATCAAAACTACAATGAGGTATCACCTCACACCAGTCAGAATGGCCATCATCAAAAAAATCTACAAACAATAAATGCTGGAGAGGGTGGGGAGGAAAGGGAACCCTCTTGTACTGTTGGTGGGAATATAAATTGATCCAGCCACTATGGAGAACAGTATGGAGGTTCCTTAAAAAACTAAAACTAGAACTACCATATGACCCAGCAATCCCACTACTGGGCATATACCCTGAGAAAACCATAATTCAAAAAGAGTCATGTACCACAATGTTCATTGCAGCACTATTTACAATAGCCAGGACCTGGAAGCAACCTAAGTGTCCATCGACAGATGAATGGATAAAGAAGACGTGGCACACATATACAGTGGAATATTACTCAGCTATAAAAAGAAATGAAATTGAGTTATTTGCAATGAGGTCAATGGACTTAGAGTCTGTCATACAGAGTGAAGTAAGTCAGAAAGAGAAAAACAAATACTGTATGCTAACACATATATATGGAATCTAAAAGAAAAATGGTTCTGATGAACCTAGTGGCAGGACAGGAATAAAGATGCAGACGTAGAGAATGGACTTGAGGACATGGGGAGGGGGAAGGGTAAGCTGGGATGAAGTGCGAGTGGCAGGGACATATATACACTACCAAATGTAAAATAGATAGCTAGTGGGAAGCAGATGCATAGCACACGGAGATCAGCTCAGTGCTTTGTGACCACCTAGAGGGGTAGGATAGGGAGGGTGGGAGGGAGACGCAAGAGGGAGGGGATATGGGGATATACATATGCATATAGCTGATTCACTTTGTTATACAGCAGAAACTAACACATTGTAAAACAATTATACTCCAGTAAAGATGTTAAAAATCTAAATATATATTCTGTATCAATGAATGTATCAGATTAGGAAAAAAACAGGAACATCCGATTTGTGCCGTCGACTAAATCATAGTCAGCAGTCCCACAAAATGTAAATGTTGTGGTTGCCCTTTAAAACCAAGTGACACAGGGTCAAAGAAGAAAATTATTATTTATTTGTAATGTCCTAGGCAGTCATAATGCTGGAACTCTTCAGAGACATCATTCTTTCTGGTATATAATTAAACACCTTAATGGTAAATCATTCTGGAATGTATCATTAATCCTAGGCCACTACACCAAAACTGCTGGCTGCTAGGGAACAGAGTGCAGTAAATATACTATGGGCCCAAAGATTCCTTCAAACCAATTCTGACTCCAGAACACGGCACCATCTTCTGAAGCAGGAAAGAGTGTGACTGAAACCGGTCCTGCTAACACAGTTGTAATGGAGCCAAATGGCCGAAAAATGTAAGAGCTGCTCAATAATTTGAGTTTATAGAGCACAATGTTTAGACCTTCTGCCTAAGGGCACAGTATCTAAATTCCTTTCTTTCAGTTACTGCTTATCGATGGAATATTGTTCTGCTAAAAGCAACTCAAAAACTGAATCAGTCATAGCCACATATCCAGTCAAAGCAACTGGACTGATGGGTGCGGTAATGCCTCCAACTTTGTTTAAATTAATTCCCACTTTTCTTTTTTTTTTGAGGCAAGGAATATGACTTTATTTGGAAATCCGGCAGAATGAGAAGATGGCAGACTAGTGTCTCTGATAAGCCACCTTCCCTGTTTTTCTAATAACAGTATTCAACTTGTTTTAAACATGGGAATATTTGGTTCAAACTATTTAGAACCTTAGTTATATGTGTATGTGGTGCAACACAGTCGTGCTTCAAAGACTGTGGAATCACATAACAATTACAGCAAATTTTCTAAGTTTTTCAAAGGTCAAGAATGACTGAAAAGTTACCTGGAAATGGGCTAAGCTACAGGGAAAGTAACTAGAATTTCTAATGACCTTTACGCCAATAACATGAAAATTATAAGGTGCTTACTTCTTTTTACTTTTCCATGTGGATACAGTTTTAAAAAGTTTCAAACAACAATATAAAATGTAAGGAAGCTCACTGGGGCTAGAGCCCCAGAACTGGCATTAGAACAACCACAATGTGTGCAGAAAAAGCACTGTCAGAAGAAATGTGCCACAGGCACCTGTGTGATGAAAAGACAATCATCGATTCTATGAACCGGCATGACAGTTTTATAATCCCAGCTTGACCATTTACTGGGTGTGGAACACTGGGAAATTCACTTAAATTCTTGGAGCTCTAGTTTCCTCATATCTGTACGAGAACGCTTGTGAAGATTTAATGAAGAGACGTGGGTAAAAGCCTCTACCCATAGTACCTGGAATGAATGGTATTTTCATCAATCCAATAAGCATTTTATGTTTTACGTATATATACATATAGCCAGGGTGGCAATACTTGCCTTGTTCGACCTTTCTAAATCCACTGGTGCTTACAACAGTTAAGTGGATTTTTAATCTTACTATTTATTGTTAGAATTCAAAGGTCAGAGTCCCTAAACAACCGTGGTCATTGTTTGTTACATTTAAAAATATGTATGAAGAGAAGCCACCGCAATGAGAAGCCTGTGCACTGCAACGAAGAGTAGTCACCGCTCGCGGCAACTAGAGAAAGCCCGTGCACAGCAACGAAGACCCAACGCAGCCAAAAATAAATAATTTTAAAAATAAAATAAAAAATAAAAATATGTATGACAGAAATAGAAATTATACTTCCCAGTATCGCTAAACTCAAAGTTAGTCAGGAAACATCTAAATAACTCAATCAAGAATACACATTTAAATGCATTTGATGTGTTTAAATTAACCTATAGCTTCTTTAAGCAGAAACAAAAATAGAGCAAGTGAGCTTGTTTTGGTATCTTTTCATATGAAATAAAGGTCATAACCAAACTAACGTGCATTAAATATCCAAACCTGAGGAAAATGTTTCTGTTAACTCATATGTCCACAGGTCAATTGGAAGGTCAATTTTTGATCCTGTGAGAAATTATATTATTGTCAGTATCTGGTTTACAGAGCTTAATATGCTTATATTTTTGGTAGAATTCTGTTTATCAGCTATAAGACTAAAATCTGGTTATCACCTTAAAAATTGGTTGAGTCTGAGTTGTTCATTCTCACTGGCAAGAAATGGTAGGACAATGACAAAATCAGACAGGCCATGCTGTATAGAGTTTACAAGCTTCAGATTTGCTCTGAGATACCTGCCCTCTTGCCAGGTGGCTATAATGTAGGAAGTTATTTCTGGGACCACTGACAGGGCCAGGAGGCAGCTACTGTTGTTTTTTTTTTTTTTTAAATTTATGGCTGCATTGGGTCTTCAGTGCTGCGCATGGGCTTCTCATTGTGGTGGCTTCTCTTGTTGCAGAGCACAGGCTCTAGGGTGTGCAGGCTCAGTAGTTGTGGCATGTGGGCTCAGCAGTTGTGGCACGTGGGCTCAGTAGTTGTGTCTAGCTGGCTCTAGAGTGCAGGCTCAGTAGTTGTGGTGCACAGGCTTAGTTGCTCTGCGGCATGTGGGATCTTCCCCAGACCAGGGATCGAACCCGTGTCCCCTGCATTGGCAGGTGGATTCTTAACCACTGCGCCACCAGGGAAGTCCCGGCAGTTACTGTTCTTAACACACAAAACCACATCTAGAGAGAAATAGTGTATAAAAAGTTAAAGGTGCTTAGGATCAATTGTTTGGCTTTGCTTTGTTTTTATTAATTTATATTAAATAAAGTAAAAATTCATATGTATGTATATACAGCCTCATCTACACTGCACTGAAATCATGTACTAGTCTTTCATAGATGTAAAGTGTCAGCATAAATTAGTCTTTTTAAAACAATTAGATTTTATAACATACTGACAATCTCATGGAGGATAAAATCAATGGGATAACACTGTTAGTCAAATTCTTGAGGATATAATGAAAAGGAGTTGGAAATTACAGCTGTTTCAGTTGCACTGTGTTTGTAAACCACATGGATTTCAATGGAGGAAGCCTCCTGAATCCATACAGAGGTTGTCATTGCTGCTTCTATGAATAGTCAATGCTAGCTCAATTGTTATCCATGTTTTCAACCAAATAACATCTCAACATGACTTCACTTAACTGAAATGCAAGGCAGATTTGTTGTTTAAAGCAAGCAAAAATTCACTAACTGTATTACAATTCGTCTATTTTTTCCTCCATCAGAGACTTACTATTTTTTAGGATACTATGAATGAAATCTGAGCTGTCCATTGAAGCCTTACCTTCCCAGATACCCGTCTTTTAAAGGAGAAAGGTAGATGCCTAATCTCTATAAATAACCTTTTCTAGTTTTGCTGTTTTTTCCTGTTGAAATTTCCTGGTTGAATTTTTCTAGTTTTTTTTTTTTTTTTTTTTTTTTTGCGGTACGCGGGCTTCTCACTGTTGTGGCCTCTCCCGTTGCGGAGCACAGGCTACGGACGCGCGGGCTCAGCGGCCATGTCTCACGGGCTCAGCTGCTCCACGGCATGTGGGATCTTCCCGGGGCGGGGCACGAACCCGTGTCCCCTGCATCGGCAGGCGGACTCTCAACCACTGTGCCACCAGGGAAGCCCGAATTTTTCTAGTTTAATCAGATGCCCTCCACTAGCTCCCTGCCTCTCTGCCCTGTCCACTGGAGTAGTTACCCAATTGGAGGTGATAGACACTGCCTCTCTCAGTAAACGTGGTAGCTTCTAGAAGGCGGAGACGTATCCACCCCACCTAGCACGGGAGTAGACATATAGGAGCAACTTCGTAAAATAATTAAGTATATATATTTACTGTGGTAAGAGCCCCACCAACATTTGTGAGTATGTAATTGATTTTGTAAGTGGCCATCACCGGGATCCAATTCATTCAATAACAGAGGTGCTAGGA
Organism: Lipotes vexillifer; assembly: GCF_000442215.2. Taxonomy (NCBI): domain Eukaryota; kingdom Metazoa; phylum Chordata; class Mammalia; order Artiodactyla; family Lipotidae; genus Lipotes; species Lipotes vexillifer. The sequence continues at coordinate 583,924 of NW_006787688.1, forward strand.
GTACAGTTCAAACCTTTCACTCTTCAGGGAGAGGCTGGAAGGTAGGCACACCCTCCAGACTATAGGGTGCTCTGCCGGGGCGGGGTTTATAGCGAGAATGCGACTCAGCTTTTCCTACCCTTTCCAACGTGGGTGTTTTCTCATTTACTCACATGTAGGCATCACTCAGCTAGTTTCTGGATTTCTCCCAGTGAACAGCGGTGCGTAGGTGGACATTTGGTGTGTCCTGGGAGGGGACAGTTCAGGAGGCCCTTAGGTCACCCTCTAGGTCCCTCCCCTCAGTCTCCTCCTAAGGTGTGGGCCTCACTGTGGTTTTGATTTGCATTTCCTTAGTGATTAGTGACATGGAGCTTCTCTTTGCTGTACCTGTTCGCCATTTGTATGTCTTCTTTGGAAAAATGCCCCTTCAAGTCTTTAGCCCATTTTCCTATCAGGTTATTAGTTCCTCTGCAACTGAGTTATACAAGTTCCTTTCATATTTCAGATATATGTGATGTATGCGAAAAATGTGATAAATGGTTTGCAAACAGTCTCCCATTCCATAAGCTGCACTTTCACAATGAAAGAAAGGATGAGTGGGCAAATAAGTGAATGAGTGTTGCTAAATAAAAATTGTCACTTGCCATCTGCCTCTGAAAGGATTAGTTCACTGGCCATTGCAGTCGCTGTCCTTCAGAACACCCTGAAAGGAGTTCAGGGTGCAGACCAGGAATGAGGCACTCTGTGCTCTGGAAAAAACTGGCACAACAGGCCTTCAGATAGTTAGTTATTTTCAGGAGATTTTCATGAGCCCAAATTCTTGCATCTTCTCGTACCTAGAGAAGCACTCAAATCGTTAACGAAAATATCTGCTCCTGATGACTAACCTTCTCATGACCAGCAGCAAGACACTGCCGAAATGTGGGCTTGAGGGCACGTCCCCAGCCTTCACTGAAATCATATAAGATACCGACCTTCCCCCCTACCTCTTTGGAGCAGTTCCTCAGAGCTATTTGAGAGGCTATCTCCCAGGCTACAGTCCTCATTTTGCCTCAAATAAAACTTAACTCACAACTCTGTTGTGCATTTTTCAGTTGACAGTGTTAGCATAAAAAATGCTATTTTCCTTTCAGTAGGAAGGTCAAATTCTATACTTCTCTTGATCCCTGTTCTTTGCTAACACTTTTTTCCCCCAATTATTTCTCATATTACTAGAAAAAGAGGCTGAGGATAATTAAAATAACAGTGAAGACAGTAAAATAAATCTTTTCTGTAGAAATATTGTGTTAATTTCATCCACTCTGAACTGGCTCTTTGGCCAGGTTTTTATTAAGCTATGTTTCCAAGAGAGGGGGAGGGGGAGGGGGGAGAAAGAGAGAGAGGGAGGGAGGGAGGGAGGATGGAGATGCATGCTTAGGAAGATCATCATCACTATTAGAGTAATAGAGCAACAAAACAATGGACTCTTCCCTAAGGCATATGGTAGCACACTGCCTTGGGGACTGTTTGCACTTACTACACTGACTTTATATGTTAAGCATCTGACACAGTAATTAGTTTTACAAAAATGCCCTTCTTGCCATTCCTTTTGTTTGTTACTGATCAATTTGAAATACACCACTTGCAGTTTAAATGACTCTTCAAGTATGGATGAGGCTTTTTTTTTTTAGCTTTAGTGTTTTGTTTTATTGTGAACAATGTCTACTAGCATCATTACATACAGATCCTCCAAATCAATTACTTCTATAAAGGAAGAGAATCTTTTTTTCTGTGATAGATTGAAAAGAGCCATCCTTCATCAGTGTTTTCTAATTAAAGACTCAGTACAGTAGGTGGGCACTGGCGCCAAGATGACCGACCTTCAGTTCATTAACCTAAAAGCTGAGTTATTCTCACACATTCTTAAAGTCCCAGCCCGCCTCCAAGCAAATATTTGATAGCAAAAAGCTAGCCATGAAGATTTAGGGTAAGAATTTATTACTGGCATTAAATATAATAAATCCATTTGATAACATATCATCAAGTGTTAAAAATAATGGAAACTAAATGGCACTTGTCAAAATAGTTTTTTAAAAGGATATTTTTTGAACTACTTGCTTCAGGTGTTTCTTTGGTCATTTTTATAACAAAGTAATTCAACAGATCTGATCAGTCAAATTAATTTTCCACATTATTAATGTGAACTGTAAAACTTTTACTAGGTTATATGATGGATTTAGAAGTTCTAAAACATTTTCAGAGACAAGATTTTTTTTTTTTTACCATTTGATGAATGGCAGAAAGACTTGAATATCCATTTCTTTCCACTTCCTTTTAACCAAAATGGCTTTAACTTCGCCTAGACCTGACTAAATATACAGGCTTCTTTCTGACTCTAGGCCCTTGACCTCCCCTTTTCTTGGAGCATTCACTTTAGAAAACTTGCTGCGGTAAATTCTTTCTCTATGCCTTTGAAATGTAAATCTTCTCCCAGCCTCCTGCCAGTTTTACAACTCAGAAGAGTCTTTTTCAAGGACCAGGGAGCCAACTCTTTGAAATGTCATCATCAAGAAAGATCAGCCTCCTCCCCCAGTCTCTGTGGGAGGGTAAGAGCCTACTTTCAATAAAGGAAGATTAGAAAACAGAGATATAGCCTAGTCGCACTGACCAACCTCTTTCCTCAAGTCCTTCAGTACTTTTCTATTAGTTCACCCATTGAAAAATCCTCCCACCCTTTGCTTCAGAGAAACAGTTCTATGTCTCTCCCATAGTGTGGTAGTATTGACCCCTATTTCAAATCTATTCTTAGGGCTACTTTTGTTTTGTCTTCTTTGTAATTACACTTTCTTTTTTTTTTTTAACCTCAAGAATATCTGAACTTAGAATCCTCTGATAAACTGAACGTCTTATAGAATTTGACACAATGGTATCACACAGGTAACATTTCCTCTTTTTTCAAGTTACTAAAAAAGTAACTTTAAATGATCATTTGTAGAAATTTTAACAAAATACCAATGATTTTAATAACTTTCTTCTATGACATTTAAGTACTTAATTTGTTCATTTATGTTTGGCTCTTGCTGAGAAGAAAGAGCATTAGTATCTCCATTGTGAGAAGTATGTCATACAATGACAGTTTATAAGTGGAAATTCACACATCCCAACAAGCATAGAAGGGTCTTTGGTAGCAACCTGGACTGTGGTTTCTATCCTTCTAATTCTAGAGAAGACAGACCATACAGCAAAGGCTATATAATAAAATAGAAGTCTTTGCTCTGTGATACTTTCTCTGAATTCCTAGGTGGGTTCTCTGGGTATCAGGAGGCCATCCTCTCTTTTATTCCAGCCCAAGTCAACACCCATCTTCCAAGAAATGGTCAGACACAATAACTTTTAAGTCAATTTTGTTGCCACCTCAATCTTGAAATATGAGAATTTCTCCCTGCCTCCCTATCTGGCCCATCTTTCTAAGATTTTCTATTCTCAGTGGATTTTTAATCTATCTATGGCTAATAAATCCTGGCAGACCACCTTAAAAGAAAGTGATGACAGTGAGATACTTTGGTATGAAAATAAGTTAAATATATAAACTTCACAATAAATGTTCTGAATTTTCTTGTAAAAAGGTACAAAAAAATGTTCAACATATGCTAATATTTACATGGGGTTGGTGGAGATAATTTAGTATTTGTGAGCCACTATGAGTGAGGCATGTGCTTGTACCTTACATACACCTTCTTTAAATTATGATACATTTTTCAAGGGATGCTAATAAAATGAAAAGTAAAATAGAAATTGAGATAGAAATTCATGGGTAAAAAATTAGATTTTGAAGAGAGCATTACATATGCTAGAATTCCCTTAGGCTACATATACTAAGTCAGCCAGCTTTCAGGCAGCAGAAGGAACCCATAGGCACTGACATCAGTGGAATTCTGCCATTGAATTTTTGACAAACTATTCAACAAAGAAGTCTTCATCATTAGACATTTGTGCCTTCACTGTTGGAGAAGAAAACATATTACATCATGATTAGTGTGCAGTACCATTAAAATGATTGAATGGGCCTTATCAGCTTCTCACTCAATTTTCTGGGCACTGAGGGGTGTGTGCAAGTGTGAAATGGAAAGCCATAGCAATTGCTGTGTGATCATATCTTCTAAGTGTAAAAAGCGGATTTATTTCAACCTTTTCTTTTCATTCTTGAACTGAAGAGCTCCTGTCTCTCTAAAATTATGCAAATATTTGCAATTAGGTTTAAAAATCTTAGTCGTGATGATTTTACAAACTAAGTGAACACAGAAAAGCTTCTGTAGTCTTAAAAGGGCATTTTTAGTAATTTATCATTAACTGGTAAAAAAAAAAAAAAAAAAAAGAAAAAAAAGACACAGTTGAAATGTTTTTCCATATTAATCTAACTTTTCTTCCCATATGGACAATTTAGTCTTTAGTCAGTATAACTTCCAGAATTTCAGTATCATATGCAACAACCCTGGCAAAGTTCTATTCTTCTCAGGCAGAACTGATCAGTATTTATATACAAAATTTTTAATGACTGTTATGCTTTCTGCTAGCCTCATGAATTTATGTGAAGACTAATTAGAAGTGGAAAAATGACTGAATATGGTCTTCTAACGAGGTGAAATGGTTTTGTTTCAGGGGTGCTTTCTGAATACATACTATGAATCTAAACAAAATGAATTTTTAGAGGAGATGTTGTATAGTATAAAGGGCAATTAGAAAGACAGAAATTACTTAGTTTTGGTGCTTCAACAATGAATTTATCATTTAATCTAAAAAAATAACCTCATAAATATTCTAGATGTCAGTTTTCTATATCTGAGAGGTACTTGCAGTAAGGTGACTTTTCAGAATTTCTCAACTGAAAATTATCCAAACCAATGTGGCAGTGAAGCATGAAAAAATAACTGAGTTTCATTCAATTCCTTCTTCATCAAAGAAAAAGTCTCCAAATCTACGTGGAGTTAAAATGCTAAATTTAAAATACCCACATTCAAAATTCTCAAGATTGTTTTGGGGTTAATATCACCTAATTATATGCTCATTTCTTATGCATTTTATCTACAGCAACTAACCCCTATAGCACTAAATTATTGTAATTTATTTAGGCAACATATGTTGCCCATGTAAGAAACAGGTGCCTCAAATGACAATATTTTACCTAGAAATTGTTCAGATTTCAAATTTCAAAAATTTCCTTTTTCCCATTAAATCATGACCTATTTTTCCTTGATAGTGTCTCTCTGAACCTATAAATTTAGACACTGTCTGGCTGTGAATGATTTTGCTCGTCACCCTCATTGCTCCCTAAGATTTGGAACTTGCTTCCTTTTTTCTCTTTTTGGATTCACTCCCTTCTCTGAACCTAGCACCTTCAATTGTTCCAGATAACAACTCCCACCTTGCAGTTCAAAGTTCCTTTAAACTCCACTTCCCATGATATATTTCTGGATCATCAATAGACCTGTCTAGCCAAAGACTGGAATCAGAAAAACTCTTGGGCTTTGAACTTTCATAATTGTCATGAATTATATAACCTTGATGATACATAATTTAGGTACTGCCTTTTAGAGATGCTTGCTCTGAATTTGCCCCGCATCCCTACACACCTATAAACTCAAAGTCAACTCACATAACTAGGCTCACATAAGGAAAATAAATCAAGTCTTTGTATATCCTGTTCACTGCTCTCCACAGTAACATTTTTTCTCACCAGTTTAAGTTATTCGCTCTGAGAAAAGAGAAAACATAGGAGAATCAGAGAACGCTGTGAAAAACGTTTCTGGATAATCAGAGAAAATTTCTGATAAAGGCTAAAATTTGACTATGTAGGGACACGAAAGTGTACAAAATTAAAAATAAATAGATTATGTGCAATAGTTGTTATGCTTACCTAATGAAATAAATTTTTATATTGATCTATATCAAATTTAACATGTTTATTTTATTGCCATTTTTGCATAGTAAAATAAAACTGGACCTAATAGCAGAGGTCACTATCATAATTAAAATAAAGTGCATATGGAAATATACTAAGTAAAAATGTCATATAAAAGGTACACACAGTGGTGCAGTGGTTAAGAATCCACCTGCCAATGCAGGGGACACGGGTTTGAGCCCTGGTCCGGGAAGATTCCCACATGCCGCAGAGCAACTAAGCCCGTGCGCCACAACTACTGAACCTGTGCTCTAGAGCCCATGAGCCACAACTACTGAGCCCGCGCACCTAAAGCCCGTGCTCCACAACGAGAAGCCACCACAATGGGAAGCCCGTGCACTGCAACAGAGTCTCCCCTGTTCGCCACAACTAAAGAAAGCCTGCACACAGCAACGAAGACCCAACACAGCCAAAAATAAAAAAAAAGAATAAGGTACACACAGTAATTTAACTTCCTGGTTATCTTATGTATAGAAAGGAATAAATACCATCTAAGATTATGTTTCAACAGGAAATTTTTAAGAAACATCTTTTATTATGGGATCATAACAAGATTCTTATATAGTCTCCATGATTATATTTCATTCTTTCTGTTATTCAAAAGCTTCACACTGTTTCTCCAAACATCAGCTCACTAACTTCTTTCTCAGAACTACATCATAGCATGGAGAGGGATGGAGGCAGAAGCGGGTGAATAGGAGGCAGCGGGTGAATAGGAGGAATAAGCAGCAGCAGGGAGAAAGGAATAATGTATCTTTTACACTTCACTGAAAGTTTTCTAATTCTAGAATTGATTTCACATTTTAAAGTTCACCTGAAATCAAGCAGAACCAAAACAATTTACAAATACAGAAGCCTGAGTATTTGCAAACAAGATCTATTTGCTTTGTATGTGTAGGCATTCATCCAGTTATTTCAGTATATCAACAGAGTTTATATATAATAACAGACAAATGCTTTCTTTTATATAAAGTTCTTTTATTTTGCCTAAGTATGCTAGATTATACTTTTCATTTCATGTAAATAATTTAAAAGCAATGAAAGAAATCACTGCATCATAAACAGATAAAAGTCATATTTATGCACTAACTTCTACTGACCTTGCTCTGTAGAATCACTCACCACCTCAGTATTGAGAAGAATAGCCAGTAACCCTAATAAACTTTGTTCACTTCTACAGTTTTTAAAAATGTTCTCAATTTATTCACCAAGACATTAAATTGAATGAGACTAAAGCATTCAGCTTCAAAGTCCCTTTTCCCCTTGGTACAGATTAGACCTGGTTCTCCAGTGGGCTGCTTTCTCATCGTCCTCCTCCCTCCTCTTCCTGGGCTTACTGGGCTGAAGTTGTGGCTGGGAAAGAAGAGAAAGCTATTTCCTCAGCTGACTCGGATTGGTGAGCTCCCTGTTCTCTCTTACAGTGACCAAAGTTGCTCTTGATCTTGGAATTCCTTGCTCTCATTTGGACTAAGATTACTTAATTCTCAACCACTTTGAGCAGATACACTTAAAGCAAGAAAAACTGTATTATCCTCGCCATGTGAAATGGGATTGTTTCCTCTCAGCTCTTTCATGCTTCCTTTACCCCACATCTCCATGTCCTAGCAGCATCGGTCACTCTAGTCCTGTGGCTTACTAGAATTTATCCAAATATATTTATAGGTGCTTGCTTTAGTTAAAGAGATGGAGCATCAAACAAATCTTCATGGAAGAAAAGAGTGGGAACTGAGAGCATCTACTCACAAATTCTGTATTTCTCCAAAACACTACGTCACCAGCTCTCTCTTCTCCGTCACCCTCTTTTTTCTGGTTGAAGGAATAGGGAGGGACAGCTGAAATGGTACATTTAATCAAGTCCTTCCAAGTTAAGGCTGGACCCTCAGCTATTAGTGCTTTGAACGTAGACAGTGGAACAACTTAACACATTGCCAAACCTCAGTTAAAATAGGAGCTAAGAATTACAGTAAAATTACTATGTAACTGAACTAAATACCATGGTGAAATTAGTAGTGGTCCGATTGGACTATAAGATCCCAGAGTAGCAATCCAATTATCATAATTTTCATGTCTACAGCTCCATGTGCAATATGGACAAACTGTCTATTGAAAAATGTTTAAGAAAAAAGAATGGTTTTGAAATTATTTTTAGAACCATATTTAACTGGAGAATTTTTGTTCACTGATATCATGTTTCTTGAGCATTTGTGTGAGCATTTTTTAGAAGTATACAATCATATAGCTCTCAAGAGCTTTAAGAGTCACAAAAATTATCATCAAATTATGGGAAATTCCATAATGATGATGATATAATAAGTAAGATGGAGTATTCTGGAAGGAAATCACCAAGAAAAATAAACACAAATCATACCATAGTTACTGGTTTGCTTTATTTGATCAGGCAACAGAAAAACAAACATGTATGATTACCCATTTGTTAAATCACACACACACACACACACACACACACACACACACACACACACACACAGAATATCTGTGATAAGAATATTTAGAATCATAGCACGAATGTAAACTTTTAGGATATATTTTGTATCTCTTAACTGTTGAATTTACCATTAAGCCTATCTGATTGCATGAAATAAAACCTACCTCATTATTTAAAGAATACTTATGCCATCTTAAATAAAGAGAGCACAAAAGTAAGATATGAAAAGACAGGGAGCAAAATTAGCTGTCTCATTCATTTGTAGCTATTTAAATGGCTTTGTGAGAATGGAATGAATGTAATTATTTCGAAAGACATAAAAAGCATTTGACAAAATTTAACACCCTTTCACGAGAAAACACTCAAAAATCTAGGTATAATGAATAACTTTATTAAACTGATAATGGGTATCTATGAAAAGCCAATAGCTAACATCATAGTTAATGGCAAATAATATGAACATTTTCTGCCTAAGTCCAGGAGAAAAGGATGTTTAATCTTTCCACTTCTATTCAAATTTGTGCTAGAGGTTATATAATCAGGGTAAGTATGAACAAGATTAAGCCTATCTCTATTTGAGAATGAATCTTTTTTATAGAAAATATTAAGGAATCCCTTAAGAAACAATTAGAACAAATAAATGCAAAAAAGTTTCAGGGTACAAGACCGATATAGAAAAAAGAATTGTTTTTCCAGTATGAATGAACAACCCACAAATTAAGTTTAAAAAAAGTGCATTTACAAGAGCAAAACCAAAAAAACAAAACACTTGGGAACAAATTCAACAAAAGTGAACATTTTGTATACTGAAAACTGTATACTGTATTTTGTATGCTAAATATAGTTAAAAGTAGTTAAAGAAGATCTAAATAAGTGAAGTCATCTCTTACTCATGGATTGAAAAACTTATACCGTTAATAAAGAAATACTTCCTAAGTTGACCTATAGATTTAACTCAATACTTAACAAAATACAAGGGAGACTTTATGCAGAAATTGACAAGCTGATCCTAAACCTCATAGGAAAATGTAAGGACTCACAAGAGCCAAAGCAATTTTGAAAAAGAACAAAATGGAAAGACTACACTTCCTGATTTCATACTCACAACAAAGCTACAATTATCAAGACTGTATGGGGTTGGCATTTAGATAAAACATACAGATCAATGGAATAGAATTGAGAATGTCCAAGTATGCCTTTTTTTTGAGTAGGATGTTCAGACCATTCAATGGGAGAATGAATAGTCTTTTCAACCAGTAGTGTTGGGATCACTGGCTATCCACATGGGAAAGAATGAAGTAGAAACCATACCTTACACCACACACACACACACACACACACAAAAAGGGAATCAGACGTAAGTACTAAAACTAAACAAGTCTCAGAATGCAACTTTGAAGTAAATCTTTTTAATTTGGCATGAGGCAAAGCCTTCTTATATACGGTGTCAAAAGCATAAGCAACAAAAAACAGATTAGGCTTCTTCAAAATTAAAAACTTTTGTGCTTCACAGTATACTGTGAAGAAAATGAAAAAACATTGTATAAAATTGGGAAAATGTTTACAAATAGTTTATGAGTTAAGACACTCATATTTGGAATACATAAAAGACTTTAAAAATAACAAGAATACAGTTAAAAAGTTATTTGTGGGAAAAGGATCTGAATACACAAATGACAAATAAGAACATGAAAAAAATCTCCATATCATTACCAACCGGGAAATGCAAATCAAAACCATGATGAGATACCAAGTCAACACATTTGAATGGCTATACACAAGACCATATTAGAAAGTGTGGATGAGGATGTGGAGATACTGGAACCCTCATACCCTGCTGGTAGGAATATAAAACGATGCAGCTACTTTAGAGTACAGTTTGACAGTTGCTCAAAATGTTAACAGATCATTCCTATGACCCGGTAATTCCTAGATATTTACCCCAGAGGTATGAAAACATGTTCACACAAAAACCTGCACACAGATGTTTACAAAAACATTATCTATAATGGCTAAAAAGAGAAACCTAAATACCATAACTTGAATGGATAAAAATGTGGTATATCCATACAATGGAATACTATTTGGGAATAAAAAGAAATGGAGTACTGATACATGCTACAATATGGATAAATCTTGAAAACATAATGCTAAGTAAAAGAAGCTATTCATGGGCTTCCCTGGTGGCGCAGTGGTTGAGAGTCCGCCTGCTGATGCAGGGGACACGGGTTCGTGCCCGGCTCTGGGAAGATCCCACATGCTGTGGAGCAGCTGGGCCCATGAGCCATGGCCGCTGAGCCTGCGCGACCGGAGCCTGTGCTCAGAGGCCACGACAGTCAGAGGCCTGCATACCGGGGGCGGGGGGGGAAAGGAAGCTATTCACAAATCACCACATATTGAACAGTTCCATATATATGTAATGTCTAAAACAAGCAAATCTATAGGTATAGAAAGTAGATTAGTGGTTGCCTGAGCAGGTTGGGAGTGTGGGGGGTTATAGATTTGGGGTGTCGTGGAGTGGTGGGGGAAATTGGAGTAATGAGGTTTCTTTTGGGGGTGATAATAATGTTCTAAAATGAGATTATGGTAATGGTATACAATTCAGGAAATATACTAAAACCACTGTATTATATACTTAAATCAGGAGAGTTGTACAGTATGTGTATTATTCTCAATAAAATGTTCTAAAAAGGATGTAATAATTTACAAAGAACTGCCAGCATTTCCAGTAGAGTGCTGAGAATGCATCAATCACTCAAAGTTTGGGGGTGAGAACAAATTACCTGCCGACCTCCCACTACTTAAATCACCTCACTAGATTTACTCTAGTTAGTCTGTGTTACAAAAATTCAATCAAATTATGGTTATCATAACTCAGAACAAAAAATATTTTAAAAGATGGCTGGGCTGCATTTTTATTTCCACATATAAGAAGCTTAGAAGTCACCACTCCTTTCTGACAACACATAAAAAGCTAAATAGACTAAAAAGTCAATAACTCTTCATAAGAGAGAGAAAGATAAGGGAAAACTGCTCTCCACAAGGTTGGAGAAGACAGAAAGCCAACAGATACAGGGAGTCAGGGCTTACTGGAGCAGAGACTCACAAGCAGAAACTTCCATGGGAATCAGTGCCAGAGTAGGAAAACCTGAACTGTAATTGACAAATTGCTGGAGGTCCCATGCGGACAAGTCTGAGAGTCAGAAACTTCAGAAGGACCCCACAGTATTGTGAGGTTAGAGCTCAATCAGGTTCCCACAGTAGGTATCAGAGAAAAGTCCTCTTCTGCTTCTGGCAGGGGGAGCAGAAGAGGAACCATTTTGAAATACTCAGAGCACTCTGTTCTTAAAAAGGTCTGCTCTAAAGGGAGACTAGTTAACCTGAGGCTAACCTACTGGGGTATTAGCAGAGCCCTACTCACATGGGGGAAGGTAAATACCCAACTCCACCTGGCTCCAGTGTTCTGAGTGGAACCAGGAGAATACAGTTATCCCCTGGTATTCTATGGGGATTGGTTTCCGGACCCCATATGAGTACCCAAAAATCTACAGATCCTCAGGTCCCACATACAAAACAGATAAGTACAATCGGCTCTCTGAAAAAGCAGGAATAAAGGTAAAATCAAATCTTTGATTTTCCTTATTCTTAATTGATCTAACAGATAACAGTTTGTTCAAAATACTACTAAACACGTGATGAATTGTGTATGAGATATACATATATATGCTTATGTATGCTTACATGTATGTGAAATTAATGGGAAGAATGATGGGACAGAAGAATTAGGATTATTTTCTTGCTACAAGGTACTCAGACTTCCAGTGAAGTACACAGTGTTAATCAAAAATGGACACAGATTAACTATAAATGGACATTGCAAATTCTAGGGCAACTGTTAAAAAGGGTAAAAGTATAATCAGTATGTTTAGACAGGAGAGAAAATGGAATCATAAAATGTACAATTAAAACCACAAAAGGCAGAAAAGGAGTGGAAGATAAAAATAGGAACAGAGAACAAGGGCAACAAACAAAACAGTAACAAATGTTAGATATTAATACAACTATACCAATAATCACTTTCAACGTCAGTTGTCTAAATACATCAAATAAGAGAGACTGGCAAAGTGGATTATAAACCATTATTCAACTATATGTTGTCTGCCTGAAATTACACTTTAAAGATATATACAAATTCAAGTAAATGGATGGAGAAAATATACCATGCTAACACTAATCAAAAGAAAGAGGGGTAGTTACATTAATTTCAGATACAGCATAGATCAAAACAAGAAGAGTTATCAGGGAAAAAGGGTGGTATTATAAAATAATAAAGGTGTAAGTTCTCCAAGAAGACATAAGAATCCTTAATGTGTACACACCTGAAAGCAGTGTCAAATTATGTGAGTCAAAAAAAAAAATTTGAAACAGAATTTCAAAGTGAAATAGATGAATCCACTATCATAGCTGGAGAATTCAACACCCCTATAGCAGAAATGACAGGTCCATTGGGCAGGGAAATCAGTAAAGACATAGTTGAACTCAACATCACCAATCAATTGGATATAATGGACATCTAGAGACTACCTCATCCAACAACAGAACACACATTTTTCTCAAGCTCATATGTAATATTCACCAAAATGGATCACATTCTGGTCCATAAAACACACCTTGACAAATTTAAAGGAATAGAAGTCATACAATATCTGCTCTCGAAACAAAATGCAGTTAAAATCAATCATAAAAAGCTAACTAGGGCTTCCCTGGTGGCACAGTGGTTGAGAGTCTGCCTGCCGACGCAGGGGACACGGGTTCGTGTCCCAGTCCGGGAAGATCCCACATGACTTGGAGTGGCTGGGCCCATGAGCCATAGCCGCTGAGCCTGCGCCTCCGGAGCCTGTGCTCCGCAACGGGAGAGGCCACAACAGTGAGAGGTCTGCGTACCCCAAAAAAAAAAAAAAAAAAAGAAAAGCTAACTAGAAAATCCCCCAATACTTGGAGAGTAACAACACACTTCTAAATAACATGTGGGTCAAAGAAGAAATCTCAAGAGAAATTTTAAAATATTATGAACTAAATGAAAATAAAAACACATCAGAGTTTGTAGGATGTAAAGTAGAGCTTAAATGGAAATTTATAGCACTGAAAGTTTATATTAGAGAATAAAAAAGATCTAAAATCAATCTACTAAATATCCACATCAGGAAACTAGAAAACAGCAAATTAAACCTAAGATAAGCAAAAGAAAATAAGAAATTAGCAGAAATCAATGAAATTGAAAACCAAAAAATCAAGAGAGATAAACCAATGGAACCAAAAGCTGGCTCATTTAAAAGATCAATAAAATCATCAAGTCAGGCTAAGAAAAAAAGAGGAGGACGCAAATTATTAGTAACAGAAATGAAAGGTAGGACATCACTACAGATTCTAAGGGCATTAAATGGATAATTAAGGCATACTATGAACAACTGTATGGTCACAAATTTGATAACCTAGATGTAATAGAACAATGCATTGAAAGACAATCTTCACCCAAGAAATAACAGGCAATCTGAATAGGCCTATATCTATTAAAGAAATTAAATTCATAATAAATAAATTTCCAAAACAAAAAGCATGAAGCCTAGATGGCTTCACTGGTCAATTCTACCAGAATTTCCAAAAGAAATTATACCAATTCTGTACAATCTTTTTTTAGAGAATAGAAGCAGAGAGAATACTTTCTAATGCATTCAGTGAGGTGAGAACGACTCTAATACCAAACAGACATAAACATTACAAGTACAGTCAAATAAATCTAATGAAAATAGATGCAAAAATCTGCAACAAAATGTCAGTTAACTGGATGCCACAATGTATAAAAATAATCATACACCACAACTAAGTGGGATTTGTCCCAGTTATGAATAGCTGATTCAACACTTAAAAAATTGATCCATCACATCAGCAGGCTATAAAAGACAAATCACATCATATCAACAGATAAGGAAAAAGCATTTGACAAAATTCAACCCCCATCCATGATAAAACACCCAGAACACAAAGAACAGAAGGGATCTTCCTCAACTTGATAAACAAATATCTACAAAAACCTACTTTAGCAGCAAGAAACTCTAAGCTTTCTCACTAAGGTCAGGTATAAGGCAAGGGTGTCTCTACTCACCATTCTTTAACATTTTACTGGAAATCTTGCTAATGTAATAAGCCAAGAAAATACAAGATATACAGATTGGGAAGAAAGAAAAACAACTGTCTTTGCAGACGATATGACTTTCTATGTGGAAAATGGGAAAGAATTGATCCAAAATGCCTGTAACTCATGAGTGATTATAGCAATTTTTCAAGATACAAGATTAATATACAAAAGTCAACTGCTTTCCTATATAACAGCAATGAACAAGTGGAATTTAAAATTGAAAACACTATCATTTAAATTAGCATCCAAAATACTTGAAGTACTTAGGATAAATCTAACAAAATAAAACAAGTTCTATAACAGGAAAACTACACAACTGATCAATGAAATCAAAGAACTAAATAAATGGAGAGAGATTCCATGTTCCTGGACAGAAAGACTCAGTACTGTCAATATCAGTTCTTCTCAACTTAGTCTATATATTCAATTCCATACCAATTAACGTCCTAGCAAGTTATTTTATGGGTATCAACAAACTGATTCTAAAGTTAATGGCAAGGCAAAAGACCCAGAATAGCCAACATAATATTAAGAGAAAAGAAAAAATTTGGAGGACTGACACTACCCAACTTCAACACCTACTATACAGCCACAGCAATCAAAACAGTGTAGTACTGGTGAAAGAACAGACAAACAGATCATTGGAACAGAAGAGAGAGCCCAGAAATAGACCCAAATATAGTATCTAATCTTTGGTAAAGGAGCAAAGGTAATACAATGGAGCAAAAATTGTCTTTTTGACAAACGGCAATGGAATAACTGGACATCCATGTGGAAAAAGATGAATTCAGACACAGACCTTATGTTCTTCACAAATATCAACTCATTATAGATCACAGAATGGAAAGTAAAATACAAAACTATGTAAGTCTTAGCAGATAACACAGAAAAAAACCCTGGATTATCTTAGGTATGGCTATGATGTTTTAGATGCAACACCAAAAGTACAATTTTTCCATGAAATAAATAATAAGCTGGACTTCATTGAAACTAAAAACTTGTACTCTACAAAAGACAATGTCAAGAGAATGAGAAATCAAAGCACAGAATGGAGAAAATATTTGAGAAGACACATTCAGTAAAGAACTGTTAACTAAAATATACAAAGAACTCTTAAAACTCACAGTAACAGGCAACCTGACTAAAAAATAGGCAAAAGATCTGAACAGTCACCACACCAAAGAAGATATGCACATGGAAAATAAGCATATTAAAAGATGCTTTATATCATATGTACTAAGGAAATGGAAATTAAAAACAGCAATAAGATACAACTATAAACTATTAGAAGGGCCCAAGTCTGGAACACAATCACCAAATGCCAGTGAGGATGTAGAACAACAAGAACACTCCGATATTGCCTGTGGGAATGCAAGGGTCTATAGCCACTTTGGAAGACAGTTGGTGGTTTCTTACAAAACTAAACATGTGAAAACTTAGGTCCACACAAAACTTACATGTGGATGTTTATAGCAGCTTTTATTTGTAATTGCCAAAACTTGGAAGAAACCATGATGTTCTCAATAGGAAAATGGATAAATAAACTATGGTGTATCTAGACAGTGAAATATTATTCGGTGATAAAAGAAAAAGCTATCAAGCTATGAGAAGACACGTAAGAAACTTAAATGCATGTACCTCAGTGAAAGAAACCAATTTGAAAAGACTACATGCTATATGATTTTAATTATATGACAATTTGGAAAAGATGAAACTACTGAGTAGTTAAAAGATCAGTGTTTGCCGGGGCTGGGGGAGGAAAGGAATGAACAGGCACAGACACTTTTTAGGGTAGTGAAACTACTCTATGGTACTATATTTGTGGATAGGAGACATTATACATTTGTCCAAATCCAGATGCACAACACCAAGAATAAGCCTTGATGTAAATTATAAATTGAATAATTACAATGTGTCAATGTAGACTTATTGACTGTAACAAATGTACCACTCTGATGGGGGATGCTGTTGATAGGGTAGGCTGTGCGTGTATGGGGGACAGGGGCTATCGGAAATCTCCACAGATTCCCCTCAATTGTGATCCAGAAGTTAAACTGCCTTAAAAAACAAAAACAAACTTCAGAAGTATAAAACCAAAAAAACAAAAAACCTCATCTTTAAAAAATAGCTAGTATTGATTGGATTGGCCAAAAGTTCATTTGTGTTTTTCTGTAACATCCTACGAAAACGCGAGTGAACTTTTTGGTCAACCCAATAAAAGGTGACTGTTGAATGTACCTTTTCATTTAAACCCATGAAACCTGAGTAAGATTGACTTAATTGCTCAAATTCACTAGCTCAGCTTCTGACAAAGGGATCTTGGGCTATACTCATGATCTGGGTGAATTAGATGGGCTGATATGCAAAACTTCATAGGACTGCTAGGTACATGTGCTCAGGGGCCACTCTGGCATAGCGCTGTGAAATTCCCCCAAATTGAAACTGAGAGGCTAGAGTGTGGAGATGAGTATGCAGAGTACGAAGATGCTGCAGTGAAAGGCACTAGAATGAAGGCTAAGTTATGAATTAGAATGTGTGACCAGAGAGAATATTCTGCCATCTCTTTGCATTTACCTGAATGCCTTACTAAGAATAGATATTATATACGAACTGGCCACTTTGGCCTTTACCATCTTTACAGGAAGTCTTAAACTTATTCCACTCTTCTATAGTTTTAAGTATTCATTATATATAGGGAATGTTTGAATAGCCCAACCCTTCCTAAGTAGCCAATTTTAAGCAACATGTAAGCAATACAGAATTGGTGTGGGACAAATTTTTTTTTTTTTTTTTTTTTTTTTTTTAATGGCAAAACATGGAGTAGAGGTTTTGACTGTAAAAACTACCTTTCTGGTAGGCTTGTCTGGGGAGTTTATAAGGTGTATGGTTTTTGTATGTTAATAGTAGACTAGCAAAAATTAAACAAGGTATCTCCTTCAATCACCTCAACTGTACCTGACATGGGAGAGACTATCTAGGAAGTGTTCAAGCCAAGGGGGCTCGTACGCCATTATAGTCTTGATTAAGGTTTTCTTTCCTTCAGTAATTTTGGAGTCCAGTCAGAACAATTTGCATCCTGGGGGACTGAATTTTGGTTTGTGTTTACTGTAACACTGCAAGGATATTTGAATTTGCTTCCCTGTTGCCATAATCTAGTGAAGAATGTCTTGGGCTTCACAATCATTCAGAGTAGTTTGTCATGAAAGCTGACTGAGAGTTTAGCACTGAGGACTGCGGTCATCTAGGTGACAAAGAGAAGCTCTCTGATAAACACAGCTTACATCCAAGGCTTATCACAAACTGTGAAATTCCTGGAGCAACCATGGTCATTCTTCAAACTCTAAAAAATACTTTATTTCCCACCGACCCTGTCACTGGGCAAAAATCTTAGAGACTAGCAGGCTGTTCAGACTTTTTATTTTGGAATTCTGTTGATCCCTGTTCCCAAGGGACAGAATGACGCTTGAATATAAATGAAGGCTGAGCTAAAATAAGCATTTAAAGTTTTACAGAGGACCATGGCTTAGGCACTCCTACTAGGTTCTTATCAACAGTCACTGTGATATTAGTAGCATATGCAGAGAATATGCACAGATTGGGGTCTTCAGCAAATCAAGTAAGGCTACCAGCAGAGAGCTCTGGGGGTTTACATTCAAAAGCTGCCTAACGTAGCTGTGTAGCTCAAGCGAAAGACAATTGCTAGCTTCTTCCTGCAGGGGAGTTGATACTTCTGTGACCCTGGAGGGCATTAGAAAATTCTGAGGTCAGAAATACTGATCTGGGTGAAGTCAAAGAGATTCGTGTGCAGGGAGAAAACAGCCCAGCAAAATTCACTGTTGAGGTATATTCCTAAGTGGAGCTGAGGAGGATTGTACTACTTACGTCAACAAATTGTGTCACTGCTGGTACAGACAATAGGGCAGCCCTCCAAAGGCCTCCCTTCTCTCATCACTTGGGTTCTTTGATGAGAGATTCTGGATTGAAAGTACACTGTCTGCAAATCAGCAACAGGGCATGGAGACAGTAAACATGATGAAAGGAGAAGGCGGTGAGTTAACAGAGGGTGGAATAGTAGAAGGAAATTAGTGGGAGAGTTTGGCTATTTACCATATCTTAGGCCATAGGTAATGGCCTTGCTCTAAGGTCAGTCAAATGAACTGAGCTCACAGACAATAAAATAAGAACATCTGGTGCACTCAGTTATGGACGTTTCCATGAGAATTTGGAGAATTAAAGTGACCACAGGGATACTCACCTTAAAGCCAAGTTTCCAACTCAGAATGGGATTTGAATGCTAGAGTACAAGCCTTAGGTCCCAAGACCCAGATGTGAGATACACTAGCACTAGTGCTCAGCCATGCTTAAGTGGTTTGAGAGACAACTCATCCCCTTCCCACCTACTATAACCATCAATGTAATTTAAAAAATATATATCCTTTCAATGTCAATAGGAAAATGAATCACTTGAAAACTGCAGTAGACAAAATGCCCTGAGGACATCAACCAAGGCAAAGCTGACAAACGGCTTACAATTTAGCTTTACCAAAAACACCTAAGCGTGGGCTACTATTGGTATAACTGGGATTAAGATTTATTCTACCCTAGGTCAGTAAAGGAAAGTTCCCTTAAGCACCAGACTTAGTCTAAAATTCAAGAGGCAGCGCCACTAAAGGCAGGAGGGGCACCGAGTAGATCTATTAATTTTGCTTTGTTCAAACTCCTTTTCACAATCAGCCAGCTTTTTTGAACATGTCTATTTTTCTTACAAAGTGAAACTGAATATGAAAGTTACAAAGAAAACATCCCCGGTGCACTGATTCACAGCACAAACCATGCTGGTAACAATTAAATGGCCTCATCACAGAGTATAAAGGAGGACGTTTTCATATATATAGCATGGGTCCCGGTAGAGCTCTCCGTGGACTCTTCAAAATTTGAGCCTGAATTGCAAACATATTTTATGTTTGCTCATTTGGTGAAGAAAGCAACCTATTTGTCATTTTCAGTGCTTATTCGTTTCTATTGTGCTGTTGTTTATGTTCCTTCACATGATCTTTTCAGAGTTCTGAAATTCCCCAAGGGGTAGAATATTATTTTGAGATAATATTTTGGAGGGGGGCAGATTGATGAATAAAATATGATCTTTGTTTTCTTTGGCCATGGGGTGTGTGTGTGTGTGTGTGTGTGGTTTTCAATATGCAACAAACACATTAATTTTGAAGTAACTTTTAAATGAGGAAGAAAGCCCTTTACAAAAATACACATTATTTAGGTAATAATAGAACGTCAGAAATTCCTTCATGGTATTTCTCTCCATATTGATCCCTTAGCTTTACCAGTTGTGACTTAACTTAGGAACAGACTGCTTTGGGTAGAAATCAATTACCCTGAAGCATATAAGGATAAACATTCCCTACTGAATTTTTCTTTTTCAAATTAGCTATCTTATATGCTTGCTAGCAATAATATAATTTCACTTTCCCTTACTTTCAACCATGCAGAATTGGGTACATAAACATTCCAGCTATTTTCTACCTCCCAACTTTATATTATATAGGGTTGGCCAAAAAGTTCCTTCCGGTTTTCTGTAACGTCGTAAGAAAATCCCGAATGAACTTTTTGGCCGACCCAATACATATAGCATTATCATTAAAGAATGGTTTATTACTGAGTGATTTTTGTTACATCTCCTATAGCTTGCCTGTCCTTAGTTCTTTTCTTCCTTCTCTGTCCTTCTTTCCTATAAAAGTAGTAAAAATGTTGAGAATTTTTCAAGCACTATTTCCGCATCTAAGGTAAAAGTCAACTCCACCTCAATTTGTAGACACAACCCTCAATTTCATGTTAAAAGCTTAAGAAATTATACCCTTAAAGACTGGTTTAATTTTGTTCAGCCTGGCTTGATTCTTATTGGGTGCTGCTTGATTTCCTTGATGTCTAGTATTTAGTGTGTGTGTGGTATGGGGAGTGCGGGCATCTCTTTTTGACACAATTTAGTCAACTTACCTTACAAACATCAGTTTATGTTACAAATATAAGTGCAACAAGTGTACAGCATACTCAAATCTCTCTCTCAATTATTTATCTCCACCCTATTGAGTCCGGAGGACATTAACCAAAGCTCTAGGAGATGATCTCACATACTGTTGGTGAAAAATTGAGTCTTCTGTTGCAGGCACAGAAAACCCACCAATTCTGGTAATTTTATTACCAGCCAAGCTTTAGCAAAGCATTATCAATCTCTGCAGCCAATGGAGCACCTCATCAAATGTCAAGAGCGGTGCATTCCCCTCATTTAAGGATTACATCATCTACTGCAGAGACAGCCTAACAGTTTCCTACCTTGAGAAATAAGACCCAAAGTATCTATCTCTTAAAATTTGATGATGAAGTAAAAGTGGGGTCCTTCATGGAGCATCTGGTCAAAGACTTTTCTTTTCACTGATATGATTGTGGAAGATTAAAATGCCTAGATGCAATTTGCATATTTGTGTGTGTTGGTGGATTCAAGTAATGTTAGAATATTATTTAAGCCATAATATTTGCTATTGAAAAACACTTAAGCTATGAGCCTTGTCTAAATTTATAAGGGCACTTCTGAAAAATAACAGACAATGCAAAAATCAAATGTACTACCTAGTTGATGGATGTCCAGTAGCAAGATGACGAAACTCACTGTGATTGTGCTGGGGCAATAATGTTGATCATTTTGCAGTGTCTTCTATAATTACTGAGACTCAAACACTATTTTACTCAGCCATGTAATAAAGTAGGGAAGCTGAATTCATTGGGGATTAATAAAGCCTCAGGAAACATTAAAAAGTTACTGAACTTCTAAGTATAGATTATAGGTCAGGGTAGGATACTATTTATTCTTTGAGAAACAAATGAATACTTTCTAATAAATTACTACTATACCAAAATATTAAGAACTTAAGCTGTTTTTAAATAATAAGTTCCCAGAAGGGCCAATGAATTTTAATTTAATTTGGAATTAGTATTATAAATATATTTCAATATTCAATAATCAAGTAGCATAGACTCAGATTGCAATCATCTGGAGTATTGATTATACATGCAGTATTATTTATAAAAGACACTAAAAAGGAAAACAAACTAAAGGCTCCTATTTCAGCATCTTCATAGGAGCCTATGACTATATGGAAGAGTGTTTTTGCATGTTTGTGTGTACCTGTGTGTTTTTAGGGAAGTAGACTGTGAAATTGTTAAAGTATTTGACAATTTACTTATATCCCATAAGTAAAGAAGCTCTAAAATGAGAATAAACTAAATGTTACTTGTCATAACTTTTTGTTTTTCTTGATGAAAACTGAAGAGAGTTAGTTGTATGTAATGTCACTTAATTCCCAGGTTCTCTTTAATTTTCTGGGTTCAAGATTTTTTTCTCCCAAATATTTTAATCACTTGAATTTTTTCTCCTTTGGATCAATAATAAGTTTTCTAGATCTCTCCATGAAACTCTAAAGAATTGTGCACAAAAGAGGTTTATCTCACTTTGGAAATGTCCTTAGCTTGTTCACTGTACCTCTGACTCGGACTCAATAGTTGGCTCATTAAGATCTCTAAATATTTTCATATGGATTGATGTCTAATCTCTGACTTTCCCATTACTGTAATTATTATCAGCGGAAATCCTGGGCCTAGGATTGATTTTGAAACTGTGTGAGGGAAGGCAGTATTTATTGAGCAGGAAAAGTGGTAGAAGTTATGTCACAGAAGAGGGCTATTTATCCCTAGACCAACTAGGACAGAACTCAGCTCTATGAGACTGGGACATGGAGATCCGGCCATGACCAAGGCCAGGTGGGGCTGTACTGTCAGCAGGCAGTTGGATTAGCTACAGTATAAGGTCCTTTCCAATGCCAAGACTGTATTTTTACAGGGAGTGATATCTGGACCAGATAAGTTCAAGGACCAAAACTGGTATAAGACCAAGACCACGTGCTTGGCATCCGAAGGGTCAGGTGGTGGTTAGGTGCATATGACCGGATGAAAGACTCTTGTGGTTCTGGTCAAGGTCTTTGAGGGAGGGAAGGCAGAGCTTATAAAGAGCACTGAGGGATAGACTCACTGGTACTGGGTGTTGTGACAGTTACAGGCAAATAGGACGGAAGCAGATGGTATTTGTTCTTACCATTTTTCACTTTGTTTAAAGCAAGCTAATTAAATTTTGTTTCCATAGTCCACAAGGTTTTAGTTAAAATATCATTCATAAGAGAAAGGTAACTAAAGTCAGTCATTGACAAAAATTTTTAAAGGGGAGCCATACAATGGACAACTTTCTTTTAGCTCTGTTTCTGTGGTCTCTTGTGAAAAATAATCTGAGAGTATCTTTAGTGCTATTTTATCCACAAGAGCCTATCACCCTACATCAAACAGCACAAACAGCTGTTTTTGAAATTAGGGTCCTTCTCTGTATAAAAATTTATAGGCAAATAAAGTTACCCTACCCTGTTCTTCATTACGTTATTTACTGTCATGAGTAAAAGTAACATGATCAGGGTTATAACCATGATCCTACAGCCTGGATTGCAATGGACATGGCCATGATGCGATGTGCATAAGCCTCTTGTACAAAAATCAAGCCACACTCCAAATTATCTCACAATGACACCAATTATAATTGGAGGTGGAGGGACTGCCCTGAAGGATTCTATGGTTAAATCCACTCACGGTGAGCTTGTCGGAGTTTTCTTCAATGTCTAAGAGTCTCCATAGTAATCTGAGTCTATCCTCACACATCATGGTGTTTATTCAAATCATTTGAAATATATGCTAATTTGCCTATGCTCTCAAAACCTACAGCAAATAAAACCCCTATTCATTTATCATTTTGATGAAGCAGGCTTCACAGAAGCAATTCCAGGCTTCTTCCCTGCCCCTCTGTGCTAATGGTATCATTTGGTAACGGATGAAATGCATCAAATGGGAGAAGAATATCAAGAAAAATTTCAGCCCGCCCCACTGAGCTCATTTTGACCCACTATACTCTCCCTCTGCATGAGGAAGGCACTTTTCACCCAAGGAACCCCAAAAGCCCATTTAATAATTACCTTGATATATACACATTCCACCATTTACCTCTGCATGTGACCACCATCTCAAAACCATAAGGAGCTACTTTGGATTGAAAGACATGTGGGACCCTTCCATCAAGAAGAATATAGCAAATTTTCTCCCTGTTAGATACTGGAGGTGTTACTCAAGCCTACTTTTAGCGGCATGGCTGCAGACATTACCTTGAAAGAGCACTTGGTTTCAGCTGGATGTGTCCAAAGGAAAATGATTTTAAAGCAAATAACAACAGGGTGTAGAAAATCTTGCCATCACAGATCTTGAGGCACTGTAATTTCAGAACACACTAACATCTTCAGTGCTGATGAGAATAGTCTCTAATAATCAAGTGCCAGAGAGAATTTCACATCCCAGTTTTAAAAATTGAAGAGGTCAAATATGTCACAGATATGAAAGGAATACAAAATTTGACCAAAGTGGGAAACCAATCCATCAGATTTTCTCAAATATAATTTTCAAATAGTCTTGGAATGAGCGTGAGGATCATAAGCCTTGCTTTTCTGCCATCCTCTTTGCTCATATTAAAAAGCAAGAGTCAGATTTTAAAAAATGGTTAAAAATTACACATGGATCTGTTATTTTGCTGTATTAGCAATACCGGCCAATATACATGTTTGATTGATTTTTGCATCAGTGAAAATTACGTTGAGCACTACCATATGTCAAACTCTTGTTCGGCCTATTGACCACCACTCTCATCTTAAGGCATCCGTTAGACTGAATTCCTTCAGGGAGTTCTCTGTTCCACGTCTCTTATACACATATCATCTAATCTCAAATCTCGCTGCTCTCCTCATTCATTCATTCTTCACTTTATACATAGGTATGAAATGCTATATGTTAGTGGCATATTGTAAACACTGTACAGACATTTGTGAACAAAGTCTTTTATAAATTAAATAGTCTCAGTTCTAAGGGCAGTGAGATTGCCTGCAACACAAGCCAAGGGGACCTGAGCTTTGCAGCCTACCTCAGCTGACGGGGAGGAAAGAG
>NW_006787688.1:608581-634751 GCF_000442215.2 Lipotes vexillifer
CACAGAGTGGCACCAGGGATGGAGTCCTCCTCAGCTGGCTACATGACATGTTGTTCAGCAATGCATAGTTAACAGTTTCCACAATCATCTCAGAAATAGGGTTACTTTTATGAATTGAGCTGTATAATTACAGCTCTGTAGCAGGAAAGGTAAAGAAAGGGATGGGCCAACAATGAATGTCCCAGGGAGTGGGGTGAAATGGGTTGCTGATATTCAATTGGTATAGTTTCAGTCTTGCAAAGATGGAAAATTTCCAGAGATCTGTTGCCCAACCCTGTGCATATAGTAAACAGTACAGTATTATACACTTAAAAATGGTTAAGACAGGGCTTCCCTGGTGGCACAGTGGTTGAGAGTCCACCTGCCAATTCAGGGGACACAGGTTCGTGCCCCGGTCTGGGAAGAACCCACATGCCGCAGAGTGGCTGGGCCCGTGAGCCATGGCCGCTGAGCCTGCGCATCCGGAGCCTGTGCTCCACAACGGGAGAGGCCACAACAGTGAGAGGCCCCCGTACCACCAAAAAAAAAAAAATGGTTAAGACAGTAAATTTTATGTCATGCTTTTTACCACAATAAAAAATGAATATCAAAAGAGAACAGAATTATACTGATAGGAAGGCTAACGAATATTAGTACTTGTGCATAGGTGGTATTACAAGCTGAATTATGTCCCCTAAAATTTATGTGTTGAAATCCTAAACCCCAGTACCTCAGAACAGAACTATATTGGAAGATAGAGTCTTTAAAGAGGTAATTAAAATAAAATGAGGCCTTTAGGATAGGCCCTAATCTAACTGCTGCCTTTATAAACAGAGGAAATTTGGACACAGAGCAGGGATATACGTGCATAGAGGAAAGGCCATGTGAGGACACAGTGAGAAGGCGGCCGTCTGCAAGCCTAGGAGAGAGCCCTCAGAAGAAATCAAACTGACTGATACCTTGATCTTGAATTTCTAGTCTTTATAACTGTGAGCAAATTTGTTGTTTAAACCATAAACAAACCAAAAAAAGTGCCCTGATATTAATAACTCCTGTTTAATAAATGATTTACTCTTTGTTAGGCACTGTTCTCAACTCTTCACTTAGTCCAGAGTCCTAGGAAGTAGGTACTATATTTATTACACAAGGGCAAAATATAGAAGTAGGGAAGGCTCATATGTATTCCACTATGAAATTTAAGTTATTGTTTATAGACTTTTAAATAGTTGTATAAAAAGGTGGAATTTTAAAAAGATTGTATGTAAGATAACACAGGATATATATCATATATATATCAATATATCATATTAATATAATATTGCATACTTAAATGGAACAACAAATGTTCTCCTTTAAGTGGTCCCATCAGCTGAAGTTCTCTATTTATAGTACATTTGGATGAGACAGCCGTATAAGCAACTGCAATGTTACTTTTCTAGCTGTTTCTGTAATCAGTAACTCCCAGTGAGTTAGAAAATGGGGTGATACATCTGCCTTTTAAGCTCTAACTGCAGCCAGTTTCTGCAGACTGTTGAGCTTGTATGAATCTCACCTTTCTGCCCTGCCTTCTGACTCGTTTGTTTTGACTTAGAATATGATCAGAACACGTGAGCTTCGATAACAGGTGTAAAACATAGGTACTTATATAACTCTTGTAATATCCTGAAGTATATCATGCAGTTTTCAAATTTATTTTTAAGAACTGAAATTTTCTAAATTGTATTTTAAATATCAGTAACAACACAGATGGAATACAATTTCATAAGGAAAATGGTTGCTATAAATTTCTCATTTTTCTTCTTTTTTCATTCATCTTTCAAAAGTTTCAGCTGTTCCCCAATATCCCCACCATGTACATTCTCTTTCTTTAACTGTTCTTTTCCTTCTAACATATGTTGTAGCACATTACATTAGCGAGAGACCATTTGGTTACAAGGGGTGGATACCCTGTCAAAATAGCTCCATCACAAGGAGGGGTTGTGCTTGAAGATTAAGGGGATATTTCTTAGAAATC
This sequence comes from Lipotes vexillifer, assembly GCF_000442215.2. NCBI lineage: Eukaryota > Metazoa > Chordata > Mammalia > Artiodactyla > Lipotidae > Lipotes > Lipotes vexillifer. Next base: position 610,575 of record NW_006787688.1, read on the forward strand.
CAGAAAAACATGGTCATTTCTGCCAAGAATCAGCCAAGGTAGATTGATTGCTTACCATACCTATACATCCATCTCTGTAGATAATTTTAGAATTAAAGAAGCCTCTTTCCTTTGGGCCTACTTGTCCACCTAAATACCCATTCCAGCTTCCCCACAGGCATCTCTAGCTTAAACAAAGTGCAAAACACACACACACACACACACACACACACACACACACACGTCAAAGCTATTTAAAACATACAAAGTAATTTATTCAGAAACTAAGTATATTTTTTTCCACTCAATACCAAGGAAAAACTAAAGGTCCAGAGTTTCACAGCAAATAAACTTTTAGTAAAGACTGACAGGAAATAAGTTGAAAGTCACATGACCTGGAAGGGAGAGCATGATGTTTGTCATCCTCACTTCTATTCACAGACTCTACTACAGGAAAATGATAGAATGATAATTGGTACATGCATGTGAAAAGTTTTAAAAAATGCCATTTCAGAGTTTCTTTCATCACAATGTCTCTAAGCATAGAAATTTGGAGCAGAAGCCATTTTTAGAGGATAACACTTGAGTAGCCATCTTGGTTGGAAACAAAGAATCAAGTCTTGATGGAAAGGTTGAAAGCAATTGGTGTTAGTTGCTCCACAGAGTAGAAACTGACCTTTTTTCTTGTATAATTGTGAGGAAAAATACTTTTTTCCTTCTCCTTTTGTAAAAAAAAAATATATATATATTTCTGGAAGAAACTATAGACGGGAAAACTGTCTCTAAAAAGAATCAGGCAAAAGGCCATGGTCATACGGTGGCGGGCAGGCTTCACTAGTGAGGCTCTCAAACCATCAGAAAGATCTCTTAGATAAATTAGCCAATATGAGTGGTGCCTGTAGAAAGGGGTGGGAAGGTTGGGGGTGGGGTGGGGTTCTGTTTACACTTGGGAGGAAGAAGTAAGGGAAAAGATCAGCAGCTATTAGGAGCTCAGGTTTTAAAATGAGATTCAGGAGTACATAAAGCTAAGCTTTGTGCAACAGTTCAGAGCTAGAGAAAAGTTAAAGGTCAGGAGAACGTAAGAAAATCTTTTCTATGATTCCATAGGAAAATCAGAGAGATCACAAAATTTCTCACAACAACATGGGAGAGATGTTTAAATATAAGCATGAAACTCAAAAACTTCAACTTTTGGGAACATTAGTACTATGATGGTGATATAATATTAATCTTACACCTTGGGTTACATTTCATCTTTTTTCTCTCATTTTTGTAAAATCACTGTACTTCTTACCCTGTGATATTTATTGTCCTTAGTGAAAATTAGATATAATGGTTCAATGGTTCAATGGCAAGTTAATTACAATAAACCTCTCCCATCCTGGAATATCCATCAGTATCTCCTCAGGTATAAATATTCAATACTTATTTTGAACGTGAATACCTTTTTTTCCTGCAAAACCTCAGCCAGCACCACTACCTGAAGGTTTAAGGATACTCGATCCACAGTATCACCTCCAACTAGAAGATTCATTTCACAGCAAAGGAGGTATATAGGAGATGGCCCATGACCATGAAATTCACTTATTGTACCATGTACCGAGACATCCATAAGTAGTTAACTTCACAGAATGCTAAAGTAGCCTACTAGAGGTACCTCTGAAGCACCAGCATGGAAGCAACTCTCTGAATGCAACGAGTATCACTTTTCAGGATGCAGTATATGTACATATAAAACCAGGGCCATTGCACTGTATCTCAAAAAGAACATGTTCATGGTTTCAAGAACCAAGGTGTGGAAGCAAAAGGGGGCTCCTTTCAGCAACTCCCAGTTACCCATCATGGTTCCAACCCTGCAACTCTGGGCTTTACATGGGTGAATTTCCATCGGAGGACTGGGTACTTCTTGAATAGCAACGTGTATGTGAAATGAGTTCCATCACCCTAGAGATCTTAGGGAAAAAAAGGTGAAAATGTAAAATTCAGGTGATTAAGTCACGAGTAGAACTAGTGTCCTTATACAAAAGACACCAGTGAGCTCCCTTAGCCCCTTCTGCTACCTGATGAAACAAGGAGACGTCTGAAGAGGGCCTTTACCCAAACATGCTGGCACCTTGATCATCTCATCACCAGAACTCTGAGAAACAAATTTCTGTTTTTTTAAGCTACCCAGTCTACAATATTTTGTTACAGCAGTTTGATCAAACTAAGTCATGTGCCAATGACTGAAGAACAGGAAAAGTAGCAGACATCACAGCACATATGCCACTAAGTACCAGATGCAGCTCTTGCCCCAAAGCCTTGATGTTACAACCAATTACAGAGATAAGGCAATAAAAGGGAAATTTAGAAGTGACTAAAAGTAACTGGACACTGAAGACCAACTTAAGTTCTACAATAGACAAACATTTTTGTTCTTAAACCTCATATTTTTGGCAAATGATTTTCACTGGTTTTGTTATTCTAGGAAAAGTAGAATTGTCAATTTACAGAATAATCAAATTGAAGGTCCTGTTCAATGACCGCAGAAAATCTCTTAAAATTAAGGCAAATATTAAACAGACTGCGATTGGATTGTGGATCATTTGGTGAGTCAGCCCAGTCACTTATACTTGAAATTCAAAGAGAAAGCAGGAATCAAATTCTCAAACAGTGAAAAATGGTATCAGATTGGCTTGTAATCTTGCAATATATAAGACTGATGGGGAAAGTGATGGATTTTTCTGAAATACAATAAACGGGTCATTTTTAAATAGATCAACCAAGTATTTCTAATACTCTACTTTTAAAATCATTTTTGGTGGGAGAGGGGCTATTCCACAGAGAACTTACAGTAATTTAAATACTATTTTTTCACCTTCTGAATTGTATTAATCAAGTATGTTTCATTTTTCTTAATAATGATTTGGATAATATAACTCCATATATTGAATACATGAATATTATCACCATGTTAAAAATTTTTATCTTGACTTCTGTCTTTTTGCTACTAAATTCAATTGTTATGTTTGATTTTTAGAAATCCTTATGATTCTATTATCACTGTAATTTATCCTCTCAGAAATTTAAAATTTACCAATGAAAGAATATTTGTCCTAAGTTCTATAGCAAACTAGTCACTGCAAAAATACTTTGTATTCTTTAAAAAGTGTTTATTTCTGTTTGGTTTTAAGCCACAGCATTAGATCATCCTCCTGAAAAAATTATTTGTAATAAGTGACATTTAATATAACTATAAATATAAATCTGTTATTAACATTAGTACAATATTGCTTAAATATTTTTTCTTAACCATGTGCAACTTTATGTCAGGTATGAGCCTATTCAATCATTGTTGCCACATTCTAGAAGCTTAATTTCTATAATCAAGTGTATTTGTGAAACAAAGCCCATTTACTTGCAATTACAATATATTTTATTAATAAATGATTAAAGTCTGTTTCCATCTTTATGATTGATAGAAAATATAACAAATGCATTAATGGACTTTACAAGAAGTCTTTCATATGTTAATATACTAGTATATTTACTTAATAGATTAGTTTTAATATATTAATTTATGAATAAAGTAATATGCTTTATGTGTTATGAATAGACTTTTAATCTTATGTACATTTTGTGAAACCAGAAATATTTAAAGTACCTTTTTGAATTATCACTTTGCATCTTAAATGTTCTGTGTTCGCGTCTAACATAAAGTAAAGAGATTCGGGGCATTGAAGTATGCCTTAAACTATATGGTTTTAAAAAGAACTGTAATTGCAGCTGACTAATACATGACAGAAATAGACATGCACATCTGTGTTCTATAAAAGCTATAATTACATATATTTTCAAAACAAAAATGTGTTATACAATGTGTTTTACTGAGATTTAAAAGGAGATACTTTAAAGACCTTTCGAAACATGTTTCAGAATGTCACTTTTTTGGCAAGGGGGAGGGTGACATACATCTGAGGAAAGTGAATGAAAATAATTTTGCCAGTTTTCCTATCCATCCTGTTGAAAAATTTTGCTATTTTCCCTGTCATATCTGTGAAGGTTTATTAAATGTCTGTAAACTCAACTGCATTTTTTTTGTATGTTTTAAAGCAAATTACTTTGAGTGTAAAATCCATAAAATGGTTTTCATCATGATTATGACATTTTAAAATTTCAGTGGTAAACTTAAAAACAATTTGATTACACAGGTTGTTAAATAAATAACATTGTCAGTACAATCTAAAGTTCCCAGGAATGGGATTGATTTCTTTGTTCACACCACCAACATTTACTGAACACTTGCTTGGATCCCAGAGGAAATAAAAGATACACAGTCTAAGTGACATAGATCAGTGGATAAAGCAAACAATAAACAAGAAGATTTATACCACCTTCTCCCTAAGAGTAGGAGTCACGGTGGTCAAGAATTTGGGATTCGATATGTATTTCTTGGGCTTGTCAATAATGTTTTTCTCATAATTTATGAGATAAATTTTAACATATCATGGTAGAGTAGATGATTCTCAAGATAATGCAAATCCTCTGGAAGGGATTTTGAATGTGTAACAGGTTGGGTTCTCTTGGAAGCCATCCCTGGGATGAGGTAGGTAGTTAGGGAGTGCCTTTGGGACCAGTAACTACAGAAGCAAGGAGAAAGCAGGAGAGGAAGAGAGAGACGCAAAGCCATGGTACCAACCCAACTGCGGCCTGGGGAGAACCCTTCACATGGTGCTCTCGAGATAAAATGGTCTGGGAGCATTGTCCAGAGTTGGGCCAAGACTACCAACTCTTTAAGACTCCTGTTTGCATTTATCCACATAGCTTGGTCATGGGATGTTGGCTGCTCAGAGGAGTGTGAACTTGAGTGAAGTGGAAGTTTGAGGCTGAAACAGGTATAGATGGGACTGAGAGCTGACAATGCCTTAACAGCTGGGCAACGGAACTTCACTGAAGGAGGACCTGGGGACACATCACACCATCTCCACAGACTGTAATTGGTAAAAGAGCTCTTTGAGGATTGGACACTTCCATTTTTCCCTTTCTTCTTATATATTAGAAGATCACAGACAATCCCAATACCTTTTCATTGTCAGAGCAATTCTTTCAGGCTTCCTATTCAAATTATAAGTATAGGTGACCCAGCTGACTCACCATGTGATTCACAATCCAATCAAGGTCATTCTTACAGTTATTCTATAATTTCATCAAATAAGACTGCAGTGCTCAATGCTCTCCCAAAGAAAAAAAATGAAGTAAAAATCTGAATTGTGTTTTTAGATCAGAAGTAATCAAGGAAACTTTTAGATATGCCACATTTTATCTTCAAAAGGTTAAAGAGAACGTATGTAATTTAGTACCATAAAATCACATTTGAGGTATGATGTTGGACTTAATGTTTGAATGTACTGTGTCCTTATATGTGGGTAAAAAGCAAATTAATAAGTGGTCTGTATTATCAATCTTTTCAAGATTCTTATTTCAAGTCCTAGACCATTTATTGCTGTTTAGCAAATAACTGCAGTTCACCAAACTATCATTCATAAAATTAATGACTATTTGATCTCTTTGTTAATAATAACAGTTTTAATAACTGTATGTATTAATGTACATTTAAATGTGGTCTATGAATTTTGAAGTATTTTTACAGACATATGCAAAGATAAGTATTTTTTCATATATATTAAAAAATAGCTTGAAGATTTCGACAATAGGTTATATAATAGAAAAACAGTTCTAAAAATTGGTTATTTAGTCCAACTAATCCTAAGAGCAATATTTTGCTGTGTCAATGATTCTTGTTGCCTCCTATCAGTAAAATTATTGTCACCATTTCCTGATTTGAGAGTATTATCAAGATACTTAGATATCTATTTATGAAAATTAAAAATAAGCCACCTAGAATAGTGTATTATTTACTTTTAGTAATTGTAGTTAATTTATTATCAGTCTGTCTTATATATCATTTTCTTTGCATTTTCAGAGAGCGTGCCTGTTTGTACTCTTTCACAGACTTGCTCTATACCAAATGTTTCTCTAGAGAAACACATGATTAATCTATTTCACCTTTCCCAAATAACAACTGACTCAGTATAATCTCCTGATATGGATCACTCCCATTTGACTGTCACACTGATGTCTGAAATTCTTTTAAACATCTTTTGCATAGATATCGAATGAAGGCAGATTAGTTTTCAAAATTCATGGCAGCTGCTTGCTTCAAAGTGTTTTGCAGTCTAAGACAGTATAAAAATAAGACATACTAGTCCTGTTCTTTTAAATGAGGATAATTTGCATAGTTTAAAAAGATCATATTATTCACAATAGAATTTTCATATTCTAAGTTAGTAAAAAATATTCATGCTATACCGAGATTCTAAAAACTTCTTTCAAATAACTTTTTTCTCTAATATTTTTCTTCTAAAAACTTCTATAACTATTTATAATCCTTTCCTGAAATTCTATTGTATAGAAAATCAATCTTGTTTTATTCATGTAAAATTAATACAGTAATCATTTACTGCAAATCCTTTACACAGAAGAAAAAAAGTAAAAGTTCACTTTTACCTTTCTCAGACATGGATCATAAGTTTGTTTTTTAAAGTTCTTTTCTTATATATTTTGTTTCATTATGTATTTACACTTATGTTTATGCACCTCTGTATCTATATATCTAATTTGTTTTTACTTTCATAAACTGTATCAAACTATATTGTTTATAATATAATTGTTTCAATTAATAATACTTGCTTTCTCTGTCATAACGCATAGACATACCATATTCTTAATGGTTGCATGGTATTTTCCAGTTGGGACACAGCACAAAACATTAATAGTTCTAATGATAAATAATAAGTCTGTTTTAGTTTTTGATGTTTTAAACAATGCTTCTATTTGTACCTGTACAAAATTTTGCTTTCATAAACAGGCATTTCTGTAGAACACATTATTAAAAAAGAAACTGCTAGGTCAAATGATACTCCACTTTCCCCAAAGCATCCAAAATGTCTAAACGTATTTGTGAACCTCCTTCTGGAATGAATACACATTTTCTCTCAAACCTTTAATAACAACATTACAGTTTTTTCAATATTTTATTTGTTAAAAATATTGTATTTTGTATTTTGATTCATACTTATTCTAGTGGATTTTGGCATCTTTTATTTTTTCATTGGTCATTTGTATTTCTTTTGTAAATTGCCTTGTTATATAATGTGACCACTTTAAAAACCGGATTGTCTCTTATTAATTTGTGTATACTCTTCATATATCTTGCACATTAATTTCACATTCATGTCAAAGATCTTCAATAGGGCTTCCCTGGTGGCGCAGTGCTTGAGAGTCCGCCTGCCGATGCAGGAGATGCGGGTTCGTGCCCCGTTTCGGGAAGATCCCACATGCCGCGGAGCGGCTGGGCCCGTGAGCCATGGCCACTGAGCCTGCGCGTAGTCTATAGTCACTTTGTGTATATTTTTTCAAATGTTTTAAAACATTTCTATATATTTAAATCTATCACAGTTTTGTGCTTTACACATTGTCCACTTTATGTCATATTTAGAAAGGCTTCCCCAAAATAAGCTTTTCCAGAAAAATTTAAAATGTCACTTCACTACATACTAAATTTCTAAATATATTACAAATTCTTTTTCTTAATTTTTCTGCTCTACTGATTTGCTGATTCTTGTACTAACAAAATGTAATTATTTTTCTTGTTAATGTTTTGCCTTAAAGGATACAAATATGAATTCATAAATGTATCAACAAAAAAGAGATTAAAGAGGTGCTATATTTACATAAAGCAAGACAAGTGAAAAACAATAATACTTGGTATATAGATTAAAACTAGGGCTTCTGTGGTGGCACAGTGGTTAAGAATCCACCTGTCAGTGCAGGGGACATGGGTCCGAGCCCTGGTCCAGGAAGATCTCACATGCTGCGGAGCAACTAAGCCCGTGCGCCACAACTAAGCCTGTGCTCTAAAGCCTGCGAGCCACAATTACTGAGCACGTGAGCCACAACTACTGAAGCCTAGAGCCCGTGATCCGCAACAAGAGAAGCCACTGCAATGAGAAGCCTGCGGACTGCAACGAAGAGTAGCACCCCGCTCACCGCAACTAGACAAAAGGCCGCGCGCAGCAACGCAGACCCACTGCGGCCAAAAATAAATCAATAAAATAAATTTATAAAAAAAAAGAAAAAAACTCGACTTATAGGGACTTCCCTGGTGGTCCAGTGGTTAAGACTCCATGCTTCCAAAGCAGGAGATGCGGGTTCAATCCCTGGCTGGGGAACTAAAATCCCACATGCCATGTGGCATGGACAAAAAATAAATAAATAAAATAAAATAAAACTAGACTTCTAAGTTGTCAAATTCAAGTTTGGTAGGATATAGGTAACACTTTTTCAGTCTCCCCACCAAATTCAACCTTAATGGGTTTAAAAATATATGATGAAATTAATAGTAGTAAAAGGGAAAGCTTTTTAGAGCTATGTTTATAGATGTGATTTCCTTTGCTTAAGAAGTCATTGTTTTTCAAATATTCGACTAATATTTGACTATAAGCAAAATCCTGAATATCCAAATGACTGTACTTTGCCTTTTGCTTACTTTATCAATAATTTGCAAAATTTCTTATTTACACTGTCTTGATAGTGAGTTTCACTACTATTTGATTAATGTTACGGTTACTTCATTTTGTAAATCTCTGGTTTTAAAATAAGAGAAAACGAAGAGAAGATATACTGGAATTCAAAACCAGAAACTTAAACCAACTGCTAAAGTTCTCCTCATACACAATTCTGAACTTATGATGAAATAAAATTTAAGTAACTAAAAAAGGGAAATACATCAAGAAAAATGGGTCAAAACCACAGAAATTTGAATGAAAATGTGGACTTCTGCACTTTATATTTTGTGTATTCAAATCAGGAAAGAGATTTAATGCTTCCAATAGAAATCAAAGAAATGAAATTTAAAATGTATTGTGTTACAGCGATAGAGATGAGTGTGTAATATATAGTGGCTAAGGGTCGGATATACATGCATGGGATTAACAGTAAAAATAAAACCTCACCATGAAGTAGGTATTAAAATAACTGTACAGGTAAAGGTTGGGACACATGCCCTCTCTCACCAAAAATTAATAATGTAGCTTTTTCAATAGATTTTGATAATCATCTTATAGACAAGAAAACATTTCTGACATGTAAAATCAACCATACCTATGTTTTAATGATGATTCACTGAGAGCAAAGGCTGGTGGTGGATAGAATGCTTTTGAAAAGCAGGCGCTAAATCCTGATCTCACCATGTAATTAGCATGTGAACTTGGGTGATTTTCTCAAAAATGGCTGAACTTTTGTTGGTTCATCTTTAACATTAACCATCAGGGCAACTTTGAAGATTAAAGAACATATGCAGCATGTCTGGAAATGCTTTCCACCCAAGGTGGCTGCTCCTCGCAGCATGGCTTTCATGGGGTCCTGGGCATTTTCCTTCTCTTCCCATCTTGTGCCTTGAACTCTGGTGTGGGATTTCAGATGTAGGAATTAAAGATCTCATTTTGCTGTGTGGTTGCATTTTGTTACTGCTTGTTCTCCCTCATTTAATCTTTTTGTTTCCCTCTCATGGTTTAAGCTCCAAATGGGAGTTTACTGAGAAGGTTTTTCAATCATTCAGTTCACAGGTCAACTAGACACATATGGTTCGGGTCCTGATATTCCTACATATACAGCCTTTCAACTTCCTTCCCAGAAGTCCTCTGAAAGAGAAGGGAGGTTGGTTATTGTAGGACATGGGAACAACTGAGGGTATTGTATTCAATATAGGAGAGAGGCAACAAAGCAACTAGTTAAATAAGAACTACTTGTTCCATGTGAAATTAGTTATGTCAGGGCCTTAGAGGGCAAGAAAGGATTCATATTTACATTGTACCCCAATATGCTTACTTGAGCTCAGGGCAGTAATTTATTTTTTTTATTATTGGAGTATAGTTGCTTTACAATGTTGTGTTAGTTTCTGCTGTACAGCAAAGTGAATCAGCTGTGTGTATACTTATACCCCCTCCTTTTTGGATTTCCTTCACATTTAGGTCACCGTAGAGCACTGGGTAGAGTTCCCTGTGCTATACAGTAGGTTCTCATTAGTTGTCTCTTTTCCATGGGGATATTCAGACATAAAGGTTTAGGATAGGATTACTCTCTGCATATAATAGTTTGTTGAATGTGTCATTTTGTAATACTCTGAGTGAGAAGTAGGCAAAAATGAATACAGTAAGGCACTCAATTAGTAATTTACAGTTTCTCTGATATCTTGAAAAGCAAAATCATGTGACTTTGGTTTCTGTCCCTTTAGTCTACCTTACATCTCATGACTGTCACAATTCAAACTATTCCTAGTCTTACAAGTGAGAATATATGTTCTGATGTATTCCTAGAAATTAAGAACTTTAAAAGAATTTAAGAGTTTTAGAAATTAATCTTGGTTATTCACATTTTTAAATTTCTTTATGAGAAGTTTGTATTAATGCTAAAGAGTCAGCCAATGTTTTAGATTTATGTAGTTTTGATTTCTCACATGTACTGTAACATTTACAAAGTTCCAGGTGGATCAATGTCTTAAAAAATGAAATCTCAGAAGTATCAAAATAAGACGTGGCTGAAAGTTTTGTATAGTACCTTTAGTTATTTAACTGAACTGCTTAATAAACTTGTAATGGCACATTCATGCACTATAATACTAAGTTCAAACTCCAAGTGTGGTATAGAAGATTCTTTAGCTATTCTATTCACTCCCTTTCTCTTATCTGCTGTGCGTCCTTAAGATCTGCTCACCTATAGGTAATTAAATGTTCCTAACATCCCTTCTGTAAAATCGATTGTATTACAGTTAATGTTTTTGCTTTCCCAACTCATTAAAGACCAAGGACTGCTTTATTTCTGCCTAGAAATGCCTAATACATAGCTTAAATACATGTTTAAGTAATGTTTGAAAATATATTTTCAAAAAATGTCTTGGAGAACACAGCTTTTCAAGAACTCCAGCTTCACTATTATGCTGGTTTTAACAAATATACATTGGGCTAATCTATAGAAAGATACTGAACATGGTTTCTACTGCAGAGCTGGAGAAGAGAATCCAGACTGAAAGGCAGACTGTTACCAAGTACTGACACATTCTAAAGTGAGCAGAAAACAAGTCTACACAAGCATCAAATGTTACAGTGAAGGTGGTTATTTAGATTCGTTGTAATATTGATATTGGTTTAGAGGGGAAGTGAGGAATGCTGTAGCTTTCCCCTCCCCATCATGGATGAGGGCATTCCCCACCTCCAGGGATAACCAAGTAGAGGGACATTTACAGGACAAGAGGGTGACACTCCCTCTACAAGAATACATGCTGAACTGCTAAAGTTTTAGGCCCACCCTTTTTTTGTTGCTACAGTAGCTTGGCAAAGGATATCCAACCAGAGCTTGACAAGTGTCCTCCAGACTGCATGTTTCTTGCCTGGATATTTCATAAGCCATTAGGTTTGTTGGAGTAGACTGTTAGCAGAAGAAACCACTTTTTTTTTTTTTTTTTTTTTTTTGCGGTACACGGGCCTCTCACTGTCATGGCCTCTCCCGTTGCGGAGCACAGGCTCCAGAGGTGCAGGCTCAGCGGCCATGGCTCATGGGCCCAGCTGCTCTATGGCATGTGGGATCTTCCCGGACCGGGGCGTGAACCTGCGTCGCCTGCATAGGCAGGCGGACTCTCAACCACTGCGCCACCAGGGAAGCCCAAAAGAAACCACTTTGGTGCAACGTGCTTGGGAAGACAATGCCTTTTCCTTCCACACTGTTTCCTATGCCCTTGGAGGACATGAACAAAACCTTTCTGTGGCTCCACATGGAGACTGAGGACAAAGCAGAAAGGATGGTTTTTGCACAGGCATTTGCATGCTATGTAAGGTAACCTCCTTCTAGGAGGGGAAATTAGGGGCTAACAAAGATTTAGAGGATAAAAAGTATACATAAGTGGCGCTTCTACGATGAGGTCGTCGTTGGAAATGTGTGCTAGGGTGAAGCTGAAGATCTACAAGATAATCACGCACAGGGTATGCAGTGGGTCACCATATAAGCAGAGGCCAGTAGCAGGTGAAATCACTAGTAGCCCAAGAACATGGGGTGTCTCCACAGCACTGACCAGTAACTGGTTAAATAAGACAATTCCAGTCTCACCCATTTTCCATTACACTGAGGGAGTAAGAGCCTGTACTTTTCCATCCGTTTCAAAGACAGGGGATGTGGAAAACTATTTAAAAAGCTTGCTTATGCTCACCTCTTATAAGTAGTCAGAGCAAACCCTAGACATTGATGTTGAGGGTGGCTGGTAGAAAAGGGTTATAAATTACATGAAATCAATTAGAAAGGACCACATTGCATATAACTTTTTGTTGAAAGTGATTGGAGATACATGGACTTAACCTGAGAAATCATAAAAAAATGGAAAAGATTCAACAAAACATGACTGAAGGAGTAATTAGAGAAAGAACCCTCATATATGTACCACCACTTATTTCAGTGTATTTGCTAAACTGGATACATGTACATGATAATATCTATATATGAGTTTTGGTTGCTATTGAAGTTTACATTTAAAAAGAAATTTTAAACCATAAATCATTAAGCCACATATTTTGACATGAAATAGCAAAGCTATTAATTCTTATGATTGTGTTCAAATGACAGACTAAAAATTGTTTAGCCAAACTCTTGTGCTCTGTGGGTTTCAACAACTATACTCTTATTTGCATGCATGTGTTATTAACAAATTTAATCTTCATTAGTCACTTCCAGTGAGGCTAGAGATATTGCTGTGTGATTAATTAATGACCAATCAACAATTTCTAAGCATCTACTTTTTCCATATTATAACTTAAAATCAGGGTAACTATACAGTAAGCCTTTATTTTTTTATTTTGGTAAGACACCATAACAATCCAATATATAGTTCAGACAAAAGTGGATGGGATGTTCCCCTACAGGAGACAGGGGAGTTATACAGAAGGTCCAAATATTCAGCTTTCCTCACCCCCATATAGGCTTCTTCACCAGAAGAAAATATAGAGCATGCAAAGTGCTTCCTGTGTATTTTCCTTAAACTCCTCGAAAATAACGCAAAAGGGAGGACAGAATGTCAAGAAAAAGACTACAATACTTTTAGATACCCGAGAGCAGATGAATAACTAACAGATATTGCTGCAGTCAAAGAAGGTAGGTGAACACTTCAGCGAAGAGGAAGAAGCTAGGAGGATTTACAAGGGAGGATTTTCACCTCCTTGTGAAAATGTGTAAATTTTTTAGTTCAGCACTTTTGGGGATAATAAAACTACTTACTTTACATCAAACAAACCAAATGTATCCAACTTTTTTTCCAGTTACAACTGGAATACTGGCCAAACAGTATGTCTCATTATAACATGACCCCGAATTTCATGTGATTCCAATGTTTGCACCCTGCCCGCTGCTTTATGGCAAAGCATTTTCTGTATTTCCATCTCTACTCCATTCCTTCTTTCACCTCACCTGGAGGTCTAACTTCTATAAGGTTATTATGGCGGAAGCCAAATCTTATCTACATGGCTCCACCACTTCTTGAGACCCGTTCAGAGGACAGCAGATCTAATTAATATTTTGTGGCCTGTTTGATCAATCTTGGGGAGAGAAAAATTAATTTTTAAAAATCACATTTAAGTGATTTTATGATTCCTTGACAAGTATAAAGTTATTTCTTATTAATTATATATTGAAAACTGGAACATAGTCACTTTGCATATCTAAACAGCATACCTTTCTTTTCTTACTCAAAACAAATTCTTAAAATATTCTGTATACATTTCCATTTATTGGCTATTTTTTCCTCATATCTCCTTAAAGTGAGGTAATTACTAACAAAGCTTTAATAAATCTATTTGACGTGTCCTTATCCACAGACAACTTAAAACCTATTTGGGATGGCCAGACAAGAGAAAATTATGATCACAAGAATTTTGTATGTATCATCCTCAAATACTGATTCTCAATAAAAGGCTAAATTCTGTCACACCAAAAATTAGAACTAGGACAGTAAATATTTATGTGACAGCTGTATAGTACTGAGTATGTGATCTAAATAAAATTAAGGGAAAGATGGGAATTGGGAATCACTGGGGGAGACATTTCCACAGAAGCATAATCTGAGTTGGATAATAAATACAAAAATACCTCAGTTTAGGAGCAATCAATTATAAAAATGAAGCAGTAATATGATAATAGGAACATATTTTACGGTACTACAATCATGCACTGATGCTTTTGCTTTAGTTGGTATATTAGTTTACAAACTGAAAATGCTTACAACAATTATTTTGAAATATTTTTTGTTTAAAAAGGGGAGGAAGCTCAACTCATTAGGACTAAGAACATATGCTACTTTTTGAGAGAAATATGAAGTAATCTAAATTATCTGCATTTCCTTGAGTAAAATGTTTTAAAACTTTTCTTGGCCTCAGTTATATTTTCTGAAAAGTGGGTAATAAGCTGTATAATGTTTCAATGTCTAAATATTTTAAAGTGTAAGGCATACTGCAGACACTAAATATTAAACTTTCTTTTATAATTTTATATAATGGTATTTTTTTCCAAAATTAATCATATTTTAACTCAGTAAGGATGAAAGAAGATTTTATCAGTGCAAATTAGTATTTTGTGAGGCATTCTTAAAAGTAACTGGAAAAACTCAGAAGGATGACTTTCCAAATCTGGCTCAGAAATATGATATTAAAAACCCCGATGACGTGAGTTACAACTGGCTGGGGTCATTATGCTGTGGATCAACAAAACACTATGACTTCTGCGTTCCCTCATGTGAGAAAACATACACAGAAACTCTCTATATGCTGAACTATCTCATTCAAAATGGGATGACTGTACAGACCAGTTTGCCAAAGCACAGCCGTTAAAACAGCATGATATAGTTTCTGAGACAGAAGCAATGTGAATGAGTAGCAGAGAGAATTAAAGGATGTGAAGATAAGGCAAGTAGTCTTGGAGCTGTTTAAACTTAATTTCCCAGCTTTGGTAACTTTCCTTAAAGCACATTTTAACAAATCAAGTAAATTTCCAGATACCATGAGTGTGCTTTTTGTATATCACCTGGGGAATGTATAAATTATTTCAGACCCATTTTGGCATCAAAGACGACAGACCTGTATCAGACCAAAACGTTTTTTCAAGACATAGTACACCCCTGTGGTATGCCTCAGCAAGGCAGTGTATTTCATCTATAATGGTCAGGCATTAAGGACATGACAGTTAAGATCTATTGCCAAGAAAATCAGTGATAAGCCATTCTAAGTGAGTTTGCTGTTTCGATTCAGGTTATTTGACTATGTATAGACCTTACATACCAAAGGCTTAATGTAATACAGTAATAACATGTCAACTTTCACCAATGACATGACAAAAACTGACACAGCATCAGTTAACAGTTCTTAATGTAGAAACAATAAAACATTTTTTACCTGTGAAATAAATTCGCTGGAAATATAGAGTTACTGCACTGAATTATTTTTTAGGTCTTTGCTAAGCTGGATTTACTATATAATTACATAAGTCCAATGCTTTGGGAATGCAATCCAACGCCTGGAATTTTTGCTATGGTACAGCCAATGAATATAAACTACACGGATGAATATGTTTTTACTCTCATTGGTTGAATTCCTATATTTGTATAATAAGGTTACAATCAATAAATGCCATAAATAAAGTGAAAACATTACCCAATCATGGTCCAGAAATGGAGAACTGGACTGTGTCTCAGTGCTGAGCTGGGCTGCTACTGCTGCTCTCTTTGGGATGCAGTTCTCCTAAACTCTCTTCCTGGCCCTTTAGCCCTGAGCTCATCTTCTCTTGCTCTTAGGAACTCACAAAAATTCCTATAAAGTTTTCTGACTTATTTAAAATAACAAATCAAGGGCAGAGAATACGGTAGTGATATTATAAAAGCAGTGCCAGAGTTTCCAATACTCTCTCCTTAATTTAAAAGCTAGGAAATTCAAAATATTACTGGTTTCTGATGCCAGAGTAAAGGTAGCTCTACTCAACCAGCCCCTCTGAATCAAAGTAGAAAAACAATCAAGATAAAAACAAAATGGATATATAAAACATAAATTTAAAAAAATGACAACACTAACAGTCTGCACATGAAACCACAAGTGTGAAGAATACTGAGAGGACTTGAACCAAGATGTGGTGATAATATGAGAATCCCCTCATACCTGTTTAGATGTCAGATGAACATAAATATCCCTAAAAGTGAATGTCACGGTTTTGGAAGAGGCACCAAATGATGCTTGGATTACAATGATTAGATTTAATGCACTGGGACAGCCAAGAAAAAAAGGATATCATAGAACACAAGGCAAAGTAGAACTTAAGGAGGTGGTGTGCTGTCAAATATTTTGAGGCTATATAACCTGGCACTCAGCTTCACAGAGATGGCTACAAATGACTGCAGCCACAGGAGAAAACGGAAGCTGCCTTTGCCACATCACAACCCTGGAAGACCGTTAAGACACTTTACTGCAAACCACACTGACCTGCTAAAGATGAGAAACAAAGGAGATGGACTTGTGGGGCAGAAATATTTTCTATTCAGGTTCCAAAGTCAGTAAGTCTGAACACAACTTTGAGATCATACTGCAAATACCACATTGTTATTCAGCAAATAGCACATCAAATTCACCGATGAAAATGAATCAAGCTATTGGAAAGGTATAGAAGAGAACAATGAAAACATCATAGATATAATGCCCCCACTGGAACCAGCCAAGTAAAGAAATAAAATCATCAATGGTGTTACAGTTAACAAGTTTGAAGAGATCATGAAAATAAAACTCGGTGAAAATGGTTGAAGAGACATGAAAAAACTCTAGTACATATACTTAGTATTTATAAAGGGGTAAAGAGAATGACAGACTATTCCAAACTTTCTATCCAAGTGTCCATCAACAGATGAATGGATAAAGAAATGTGGTATATATACACAATGAAATATTAGCCATAAAAAAGAATGAAATACTGCCATTTGCAACAATGTGGGTGGACCCAGAGAAGAGTATGCTTAGTGAAATAAGAGAAAGACAAATACTGTATGATATCACTCATAAGTGAGATCTAAAAAAAAAAAATATAAATGAGTGTGTATATAAAACAGAAACAGACTCAGAAGACAAACTTGTGCTTACCAAAGGGGAGAAGGAAGGGAGGAGGAACAAATTAGGGGTATGGGATTAACAGATACAAATTACCATATATAAAATATAATAGATAAAAAGGATATAGTATATAGCACAGGGAATCATACACTTTATATTGTAATAGCGTATAATGGAATATAAACTGAAAAAATACTGGATCATTATGCTGTACACTTGAAACAAAATATTATAAATCAACTATATTTCAATTAAAAATACTTTCTTGATATAGAGAAAGCTTAGACTCTGTCGATCAAAAAAGAATAGTGTCCAAAAAAAATGATACAGAATGAACAATAAGACATGACTGATAAACTACTGAACTCCAGTAGATAAAAAAGAATGGCATGAATAATCAGTCAGAAAAACCAAATCAGCTAAAATGTATCCAAAGCTTTACTTCAAAAAAATAAATACAATCAGGCAGATTTCAACCTAATCTCCATAAACCCTCTTGAACATATGATAATGGAGGAATATCTATGTGAGTCAAAGAAAGTATCAAGCATTCATGTGATATCAAAATATAATTCATGTATTACAAACCACGAACAGAGTTTCAACCACACAAAAATTCAGACTATAGCACCTTTATCTTACTCGTAAAAAAAAAATCTTAACGAAAAAAATCCTAACCAATAAAAGCTAAAGTTATAGCAGCAAGATTAAAAAAACAAGTGGCAGAGGGCTGTACCTCTGAGGTGGGAGAGCCAAGTTCAGGACACTGGTCCACAAGAGACCTCCCAGCTCCACATAATATCAAATGGCAAAAATCACCCAGAGATCTCCATCTTAACGCCAAGACCCAGATCCACTCAATGACCATCAAGCAACAGTGCTGGACACCCTAGGCCAAACAGCTAGCAAGACAGGAACACAACCCCATCCATTAGCAGAGAGGCTGCCTAAAATCATAATAAGACCACTGACACCCCAAAACACATCACCAGACATGGACCTGGCTACCAGAAAGACAAAATCCAGCCTCATACACCAGAACACAGGCACTAGTCCCCTTCACCAGGAAGCCTACACAACCCACCGAACCAACCTTACCCACTGGGGACAGACACCAAAAACAACAGGAACTATGAACCTGCAGCCTGCGAAAAGGAGACCCCAAACACAGTAACTTAAGCAAAATGAGAAGACAAAGAAATGCACAGCAGATAAAAGAGCAAGACCAAACCCCACCAGACCTAACAAATGAAGAGGAAATAGGCAGTCTACCTGAAAAAGAATTCAGAATAATGATAGCAAAGATGAGGCAAAATCTTGGAAATAGAATGGAGAAAGTAAAAGAAACGTTCAATAAGGACGCGGAAGAACTAAAGAGCAAACAGTGACGAACAACAATAAATTGAAATAAAAAATTCTCTAGAAGGGATCAATAGCAGAATAACTGAGGCAGAAGAACGGATAACTGACCTGGAAGATAAAATAGTGGAAATAACTACTGCAGAGCAGAATAAAGAAAAGAGAATGAACAGAATTGAGGACAGTCTCAGAGACCTCTGGGACAACATTCAATGCACCAACATTTGAATTAAAGGGGTCCCAGAAAAAGAAAAGGGGACTGAGAAAATATTTGAAGAGATTATAGTTGAAAACTTCCCTAATATGGGAAAGGAAATAGTCAATCAAGTCCAAGAAGCACAGTGAGTCCCATACAGGATAAATCCAAGGAGAAACACGCCAAGACATATTAATCAAACTACCAAAAATTAAACACACAAAAAAAATATTAAAAGCAGCAAGGGAAAAACAACAAATAACAAACAAGGAATCCCCATAGAGTTAACAGCTGATCTTACTGCATAAACTCTGTGAGCCAGAAGGGAGTGGCAGGACATACTTCAAGTGATGAAGGGCAAAAACCTACAACCAAGATTACTCTACCCAGCAAGGAACTCATTCAGATTTGACAGAGAAATTAAAACCTTTACAGACAAGCAAAAGCTAAGAGAATTCAGCACCACCAAACCAGCTTTACAACAAATGTTAAAGGAACTTCTCTAGGCAGGAAACACAAGACAAAGAAAAGACCTACAATAACAAACCCCAAACAATTAAGAAAATGGTAATAGGAACATACATATTGATAATTACCTAAAATGTAAATGGATTAAATGCTACAACCAAAAGACATAGACTGGCTGAATGGATACAAGAACAAGACCCATATGTACTCTGTCTACAAGACACCCACTTCAGATCTAAGGACACATACAGACGGAAAGTGAGGGGATGGAAAACGATATTCCATGCAAGTGGAAATCAAAAGAAAGCTGGAGTAGTCATTCTCATATCAGACAAAATAGACTTTCAAACGAAGACTATTACAGGAGACAAAGAATGACACTACATAATGAACAAGGGATCCATCCAAGAAGAAGATAGAACAATTGTAAATATTTATGCACCCAACATAGGAGCACCTCAATATATAAGGCAAATACTAACAGCCATAAAAGGGGAAATTGGCAGTAACGCAGTCATAGTAGGGGACTTTAACACCCCACTTTCACAAATGGACAGAACACCCAAAATGAAAATAAGGAAACAGAAGCTATAAATGATACATTAAAGAAGATGGACTTAACTGATATTTATGCAACATTCCA
Organism: Lipotes vexillifer; assembly: GCF_000442215.2. NCBI lineage: Eukaryota > Metazoa > Chordata > Mammalia > Artiodactyla > Lipotidae > Lipotes > Lipotes vexillifer. Next base: position 630,436 of record NW_006787688.1, read on the forward strand.
TCCAAAAACAACAGAATACACTTTCTTTTCAAGCATTCATGGAAAACTCTCCAGGATACATCATATCGTGGGTCACACATCAAGCCTTGGGAAATTTAAGAAAATTGAAATCGTATCAAGTATCATTCCCAACCACAATGCTATGAGACTAGATATCAATTATAGGAAAAAGTCTGTAAAAAATACAAACACATGGAGGCTAAACAATACATGACTTAATAACCAAGAGATCACTGAAGAAATCAAAGAGGAAATCAAACCCATATGTAAAAGAATGAAATTAGAACACTATGTAAAAGAATGAAATTAGAAATAAACTCAAAATGGATTAAAGACCTAAATGTAAGGCTAGACACTATCAAACTCTTAGAGGTAAACATAGGCAGAACACTCTGACATAAATCACAGCAAGATCCTTTTTGACCCACCACCTAGAGAAATGGAAATAAAACAAAAATAAACAAATGGGACCTAATGTAACTTCAAAGCTTTTGCACAGCAAAGGAAACCATAAACAAGATGAAAAGACAACCCTCAGAATGGGAGAAAATATTTGCAAATGAAGCAACTGACAAAGGATTAATCTCCAAAATTTACAAGCAGCTCATGCAGCTCAATGTCAAAAAATCAAACAACCCAATCCAAAAGTGGGCAGAAGACCTAAATAGACATTTCTCCAAAGAAGATATACAGATTGCCAACAAACACATGAAAGAATGCTCAACATCACTAATCATTAGAGAAATGGAAATCAAAACTACAATGAGGTATCATCTCACACTGGTCAGAATGGCCATCACCAAAGTATCTACAAACGGTAAATACTGGAGTGGTTGTGGAGAAAAGGGAACCCTCTTGCACTGCTGGTGGGAATGTAAATTGATCCAGCCACTATGGAGCACAGTTTGGAGGTTCCTTAAAAATCTAAAAAGAGAACTACCATATGACCCAACAATCCTATGACTGGACATATATCCTGAGAAAGCCGTAAATCAAATATAGTCATGTACCACAATGTTCATTGCAGCACTATTTACAGTTACCAGGACATGGAAGCAACCTAAGTGTCCATCAACAGATGAATGGATAAGGAAAATGTGGCACGTATATACAATGGAATATTACTCAGCAAAAGAAGAAACGAAATTGAGTTATTTGTAGTGAGGTGGATGGACCTAGGGTCTGTCATACAGAGTGAAGTAAATCAGAAAGAGAAAAACAAATACTGTATGCTAACACATATATATGGAATCTAAAAAGAATAAAAATAAAAATAAAATGTTGAAGAACCTAGGGGCAGGACAGGAATAAAAACGCAGATGTAGAGAATAGACTTGAGGACACCAGGAGGGGGAAGGGTAAGCTGAGACAAAGTGAGAGAGTGGCATGGACTTACATACACTACCGAATGTAAAATAGATAGCTAGTGGGAAGCAGCTGCATAGCACAGGGAGATCAGCTCGGTGCTTTGTGACCACCTAGAGGGGAGGGATAGGGAGGGGGGGAGAGAGGGGATATGGGGATATATGTATATGTATAGCTGATTCACTTTGTTATACAGCAGAAACACACCATTGTAAAGCAATTATACTCCAATAAAGATGTTAAAAAAAATTTTAAAATGAACATACTATCAACCTTCAAACACACATGGCAAACTTTGAATGGATTTTATTTATTTTTTTAACATGCTTTGTAAATGCAGTTCCTTGGACATTTTTGCTGAAGTTGTCAAAACTTCACTTTATGATAAAAGTTATCTCTTGATTGTAGTGCACAGAGGGTTTTCAAATGCGATGTTTTATTCATTTTTTCAAAGTCCAAAAGCTCCTTAGAATCTCTAAGCGTTTTATTGTTTTCTCCTAGAAGTTGGCAGCTGTGGCACTCCTCTGAATGAGACCCTTCCCCTGCTTCATTTTCACTCCCCACTTCACTCATGAACCCCCACCCAACCCCCAACCCTCTCTCCAAGCTCCTTTCCTTTTAGAGAATGTAACTTCTAAATGGGATTTCAGACTGACAACAGGGAAAAAGGAGAATGTCTTGAAGTTGTTTTTCACTTTAAAGGATTCTTTAGTGACAACCTTTCTTCTCCAGAAAGAAGAAAATTCCAAAGGTGAAAGGTTGTTGCTATACACTTGAAACCATCAATTTCTGTTAGGAATCAATTTATTCTTACTCATATTTTTTACTACAACTAAATGATACTGAGTAGTGGTTGACTCTTGTAAATATTTATTCAGAACCATTTGAAATACATGAAATATTTTGGTTGGAAAAGTTATTTCTATGTAAATAATTCTGTATAAAGATATAACTTGGAGTTTAGATTTTAAACTATGTAAACAACGTGTTCTCAGATTCAGCAAGTTTTGGTAGAGGAGGGTTTTTTTGTTTTGTTTTAACATAAAGTAATACTCATGAAACCAACTTCTAGCATTTAAGTAAAGCCTAGAGAAACATGTTATACATAGAACTACAGGACCCAGATTTTTACTTTTAATTATATGAAATGCTGCTTAGCCTTGATATTTTATTTTCCTACCCGCTCCCTAGTAGTCATGGCTGATTTTAACTTTATTTGGAGCTATGGCAATGAACCCCAAAGGGGACACACTGAACTGTTTCTTTAAAAGAAACCATGTATTGCCCTCAAAACTGATTTTTTGAAGAACTATTAATACGTTTCCTATTCCACAGGGATCACAAGGACCTGAAAATTCAGGGCTGTATTTGTTGCCCATGTTTCCTTCCACAGTACCCAGCATGGGTTTCAGCATACTGTAGGGTTTCAGTATTTATGGACTAATTAATCATTGGCTTAAACTGAAGTGTTAAACAGGTGAAAGTGCAGTGAAATTGGTATTCTAATCCACTGCTGATGGTAATGCAATTTAGTACAACCTACTTAGAATGTAAAGCTTAGCTGCAGGAGCCATTAAGCTGTTATGCCCTTTGACACTAACCATTTACTTAAATATTTATCGTAAAGGAATAAACCACAAAAATCAAGATAACTAACAGTTTAATATATTAAAATCTTTGTTTTAACTCAAGAAGAAACACTGAAATATTTAATATTAAGGGAATAGTTTGTTAATGTAATTATGTTAACATAATTACCTATTATGCAGTTACTAAATTTATATTTATGAAAATGATATAAATTGAAAAATAAAGAAAAAATATTGAGAAAGAAACATGTGCATACTATCATTATAATTTAAAATGGAAGCATATAGTCAAGAGAATTGAAAATGAAAACATTTATAAGGAGAAGAAAATATATTTTAAAAGTATAAACACACATGTTAAAATATTACAGAAAATGTTCTTATAAGAGTGTTCTGGGATGAAAGTAGCACTTACTTTAAACTGGCTAGTTATATTATTTGGGTTTTTTAAAAAACTTTTGTGCTGGATTCATTGGGTTGTTTGAGAGCAGACATTAATTGTCTTCATTCAAAATGGTGACCATTCAAGAATTCATGTGCTTCTCAATAGTTACTCCGGCTATCTGAAGCAAAATTTTATTTAAAAAATACATTTTAGAGAACTATACACTTTTTTTCCTTTCAAGCAACTACTGTGGTAGGTATTGAGTAACCTATATTGTTTGGGTTGGTCCCAGACAAAAAAATTGCCTTGACAAACTACACCATAATTAAAGTAACATAAAGAAATAGGCACTAAAATAAAGAACATTATTATTACCGACTTCAAATAAGGAAACTAAGTTATTTTAATTGAATGCTTACATTATTCAGACTGAGCAAATAATTACTCTAGTTCCTATTATTAGTGTGGTTACAACTAAATTCCCTAAATAAATGTAGAGCACTAGGAACTCTGTGAAGGTAGTACATCACATTTGGAAGATGTATAGATAGATGCTTTCACTATTATGTTCAAAACTATTTATCAAGCTCCAAAACTTGAATGATTCAGTGGGTGCATTTTAATGAGATTAAATGGATGTCCCTTTGCCTTTGAGAAGGAAGATCTCATGAGCTCTAAATTTGTTGGCATGATTATTTTTGCATTTTAATAAGGAGTGAGAATTAGAATTGACAGTTTCTCTCTTGCTAGTTTGTTAATATGAAGTACTTTAAGCACTAAAGGATGGCATATGCTTGAAATAAAATATTCCATCGCCATGGATGGATAACCAAGAGTTATCAGGCAGGGACTGGTAGAAGAATTTTGTAAAGCAAAGCACCACAATGTCAAAACTTACAGAGGCTCTAAACCACTAGGCTTATTAGGAAATAGTTAGGGATTTGGTTTGGTTAGGCCATAGAACAGAAAGCAGGAAT